>NC_139221.1:217083008-217223008 GCF_055691185.1 Crinia signifera | reverse complement strand
GTTGATTTGCAAGGCTGCAAATTCACAGCCTTGCCAGTCCACCAGATGCCGCCCTGCGAATGCCGATATGCCCCCTAGCACGCTGTGTTCGTACGCATATGCTGCGAATGGATGATTAACGTGCACCCAGCAAACAGTCTGTTTGCTGTGGTCGTATCCACCCGGCATATGCTCATGCAAAGAAATGCAGCTGCGCATACGCAAAACATCGCTCCAGTCTCAACCTCTTCTCCAATGGTTACATCCACCAGATAATGGGGAGCTGGCATAATAATCTGCAAATAGAGTCCCCGAGCTGAAGATCACTGCATACTGTACTGTATGCTGTTGCTTGCTTTATCTGACTTGCGGTGCCAGCTGATACCACCAAAAGCAGCAGTTCACCACCAACCTAGGGTCCTGCAAACTTATTCAGACTAATGGAGTCTCTAACAACTATAGAGTTGTATTGGAGCCTGTGCCGTCTCTTAAGGGTGCACTGTCCTTATCTGTGTCATTGGCTGCAGGTGGATTCCGGGAGGCAACAGTGGCTCCCGTCACCAGGCACTATGCCCTGAAGGGGCACTCCTTCACAATTCTGGCTGGCTCCCCCCCCCCCCCTCACCTGCCATGGATTGCAGTGATAGGCAGCTCTCGACGCAATAGAGCAGTGCTAGACTGCCAGCGGCTGTCAAATGGAATTTAAATCTGCAGCCTATCGCTCAATTAGGTGTGAAGTCTGCAGGGAGGGAAGACACGAAGGCACAGGCAGCCCCCCACGGAGGTTAAGTTTGAAGAGAGGAATACTCTGCCTCTTCACTTCACACTAGTAAAAGTAAGACCACAGTGTGTGTATACTGTATGTATACTTTTCTATAAGGTCATCTGGAGTGTGTAAGGGATGGGGCTCCAACATCGATCTTGCCTTCAGATGGCAACTTTGATTAAGTTACGCCACTGGATGGGGTTTACCCTTTTTACTAAAGGTGCTGAATGGGTTGAAGAAAATTGCATTTAATCCAAAATCTATTTGATTTGGACTCTTCTTTCCATGAGGGATTTGTCTTTACTGTAATTTCATACCACATACTGTAACTTCAGTGCCAGATTAAGGTCTAAATGGCCCTGGAGCTGAAAATTATCAAGGGCCTATTATGCGCAACAATAGGGGTTGTGACCTACAAAAAAAAGCTGGTGCAGTTTAATGCATATATATAATTTTGGTCCCATGAAACTGGACCATTCGGTTCCAGAGAAATCTGCCCTCCAGGAACATGAGCAGCCATGAAATTACGTTTCAGAAATAAAAAAAATCGGTTTACCCACAATATCTCTGGAACCAATTAACCCATATGGACCTGCATGGTATCAGGCTGGTTCATTTGGGACTTGGATTCGAATGAGATCTACCTCGAGCTTCTGTGATGCCAGGGGGGGAGCTGGCAGCTGTCAGGGGTGCGGGTCAGAATTAGCGGGTCCCATGTTATCCTATGGGGAAAACGTTCCAGCTTTGTTCGGCGGTATCTCTGGTTCCTGGGGGGCTAGCAACACAGGGCTGGGCTTGTTGGAAAGCCCCAGTCCTCATCTACAAAATTGGCCTAATTGGTGAGTGGGCCTGGAGCTACAGCTCCATCAGGCCCATTGTTAATCCGGCCCTGCATAAGTTTCTTCCTTTACATAGGAGTAGTCCTATTGTCCATGCTCTGCAAGAGCAGTTTAGAGTTTATATCAGGCAGGTCCAAACTGTGGCCCTCCAGCTGTTGTGAAACTACATACCCCGGCATGCCTTGCCATAATTGTATCATTCCCTAATACAAAATTTGTGGCAAGGCATGATGGGACTTGTAGTTTCACAACAGCTGGAGGGCCATAGTTTGGACATGTCTGGTTTAGATCTTTTCACCTGCCTAATTGCTTCTCTTGGTCTCTCATTGGCCCTAACCCTGTTTCCGCTCCCCGTACCATTTTTTCCTTTCACATTCATGATTTCTAGTATTTTTTTTAGAAAACATCACTCATAACTTTTGTCAGAACTTAGCTTTTTTTTCTCCTTCACCTCCAATCAATACTCCCACCTGCACCACAAAGTGGTATTCACCAAAGTTAAGTACAAAGTGCATATTAGAACTTAGCAGCATTCATATCTGAAACACAACCCTGGGTATCATTACTTGAACATGCTATGTTCTATTTAATATAAACAATTTTAAACTTTTACTTCAAAATCTAAGCTAGTGATCGCGATCATCGCTGTTCATACACGTTGGGCATAGTCGCCCAGTGTGTATGGACCTTTACTTTGTAAAACCGCTGTTTCTAGCTGCATAATGACTTTTCCCCCTACAAATTATAAAGCGATGACACGTTCCCACTGCACATTTTGATTTTAATGTATACATTTTTAGTAACTTGTATTGATTATATTTGTTTCAAAGTTCTAGTCACACCAGAAGCTGCATTCAATTTAACCTCTGTCATAGTTTCATTTAGCTTGGTTTTCATTTTATTTTAATTAGCTTCATTATTTTTTTTTTTCTATGCAAAAAATGTTTGGTTTATCTTCTTCGTTGAGTAGTCTAATTGTCTCTTTCTTGCCTTAAGTAATATCTCGTTAACTTTATAAGCCATCTTTTCGAGGCCATCTACAGAATTAATTTCCTGCCTTTGCACTGATGTTAAGTTTTTATTATAACCCCGAAACTTTTACATTACAAGTTTATTGTTTTTACAGTTCCCTTTGAAATATCTGTTTATATATTTTACACAGCCTATAAAAACATATTTTTTTTTTTTAAAGATGAAGAAAAGTTATGTAGTTAAAGAACACAGTTGGGGTAAAGTAAAAATATCTTGGTAGCGTTCCTGTGACTTACATTAATGTAGCAATAACAGGTCTCTGATCACCTTTCCATGGTGATAAATGAGTAGTGTGAATGAGGACAGAAGAATGAGCCTTCTAATGTGTTGTGTGTGATAGAAATAGCAGATGGGTAGGATTTAGCATTTGTTTCTCAACGTGTGAAAAAAACAGATGCATTGTGTCTTGTTAAAATACTGTAGTACTGTATGTGTTTATAAATACTGTACATACTGGGGGTTATTCTGCTTAAATCACAGCCTTGCGAGTCCACCAGAGCCATTCAAAGGCCAGGGAAAACCTCCCTCATCTTTTAATGGCCGCCGACAATTGAAAGTTGTGGTGCTTGCACGCATACATAAAGTGACTCTGGTCACTTATATATGCGTGCACATTCGGGAGGAACTGGGCAGGCAGCTGACTTCTGGTGATGTCAGCTGCCTGCCCCCGGTGCCCATGTCACCCAGCGATTTCCATGAAATGCTGGGCATTCCCATGAGCGAGTACCCCGGCCCACCGCCCCCCACCCACAATGTTGGGTGAGGGCCGCAAGCATCATGCGTCTGCGCATGTGCAGACGCACGCCATCTGAACCCTTGCAAACTAAGGGGTCCGAACGGACGGACCTGAATTAGGTCCACAGTATTCGTATTTAGCCATTTTGACTAAACAATGAAAGCACCACATATCCAAAGTCTAGTCACTGTACTGTAAAATATTTGTGCCAAAGTGATCTCAAAATGTGTCTTTAATTTAGATCTATTTTTAAAGCATATTTAGTAAGTATGTAACCTTATAAATACCAAATAAGAAACCTTATAGCTTTATCTCCCTTTTTCAGTTGCCATAGATTCTCCTTGGCATTACTCCCTTCCATTAAGGCAGAGGCAGTGGAGCGTATTATTTTATCAATAGCAACTGATCAGTTCCACTATTGGGCACTGGACTTGGAGAGAGGGACTGATAGCAAATTAATCATCAGAGTCCCAGGTGCATCCTAGCTGTATCATGTTGTGACTTCCGTCTCTCTGGTTGCCTAGTTACTCACTTTCCACAGACTATTGTTGAACACCTGTCCTTCCATATTACCTGGCTACTTGTTGGTGTTTGAAAGGCGAGTGTTTAAATCCCTTTTAGCCCATTTCCTCCTGTCAGTAATAATTTGTCCGCAGTCTAACTGCATTCAAGTTGGTCTCCTGTCCGTTGTTTTGGTCCCTAGGGAAATTGTTGTGTCCTCCTATCCAGTCACATCTATTCTGTTCTCAGCAGTCATCTTTGTATATCCACATCATCCCTCTCAGACGACCTGCATTCTGCCAGCACCTGCTCCATATCTCCATACAGCAAAACTGGCATTTCTTCCTTTTCTATGCAAATACCTCCACAGTAATTACCCAAAGGGCTGGCCTGCATTCTCCCAGTATTACTATTGGTCTAAATACACACCGTTACATCTGTAGCTTGAACTCCTGCCTGCACCTTTCAGCTGCTGGCTCATCGAAATCTCTGCCAGCATGTGTTATCTATATTAAAGTTATTCAGTGTCAGGTGACCCAGGGCAGGGGACATGCCGGGTGCAGTAAAGACCATATCCCCTTGTGGGGTTCCCTGGTGAAAACCCCAGGGTATGTTAGACTCCATGCCTCCTGCTCTGGTTTATGTCAAGCACCTGATAACTGATTGACAGCCCTTTTTTGTGTTCTATGTAAGTTATACTCTCTGGGCGCAATGTAAAAGGGTGCAATTTGTGGTAAAAAATGGCCGAAATCACACGTTTTCCAAAAAGCACACATGTAATAGGGTGCGATTTGCAGTAAAAATCTAATTTTTGCCGCGAAATCGCACATTTTGACTTGCCGATTTTTACTCACACTTAAAATCGCATCCAGATGTTTTCCCATTATAAACTATCCAAATCGCATATATTATAGGGTGCGAATTTCAAAATCGCATGTGTCACCTTACCAAAAATCGCTACAAAAATAGACTAGCTTTAAGGCAGGCGATGTGTGAAAATGGTCAAAAAAAAAAAAAAAAAAAAAAAACACAGCTGCACCTTATAAACACAGGTGAACATTATAATTCCTCACACCACCCCTATAAATAACACACCCTAATGATTTGCAAATGTGAGGGAGTTAGCAATGGAGATGATGCAGTGTGGCTTTGAGCTTGTGGTGTTTGACCATATGCAGATTGAGGAGCTGCGCAGGAGGAGGCAGCAGGCCCAGAACCAGGTACCGATTCCACTACGTGCTGTACGGACTTACCGTACAAGGGTCTACCTGGCCTCTCTCTCAGATCAAGAGGTTGTGCAGATGTTTAAGCTGACTTGCGCAAACCTCTTGAACCTATATGAGCAGGTGAGGGATGATTTGGATCCTTTGGCTCCTAGTAATTATGCGGTGCCTGGACTGCATACATTAATGTGTGCCCGTACTTTTTTGCTACTGGTTCATTCTAGTCAGTAAGCCCCTGGTCACAGGGGATCACACAGGCCACTTTCTCCAGGCATTTGACTCAAGTCCAATCTGCCTTAAAGAAGCTGCGGGGAACATATATTTCATTTCCACACTCAGAGTCCGAGTGGCAGGATGTGAAGGTGGGTTTCTATCGGCTCTCGGCTTTTCCTAATGTGCTGGGAGCCATAGATTGCACCCACATTGAGATACGGGCACCGCACAGGAGGGGGGCATGTGTTTGTGAATAGACGTGGCCGTCACTCCCTGAATGTGCAGGTGGTGGCTGATGTGAACCTGCGTATTCTGCGTGTGGTGGCAGGGTGCCCCGGGTCCTGCCATGACTCATATATACTTACACAGTCTTCCCTCTATGGCAAATTCAATCGAGGAGACATGGCAGAGGGATGGCTACTTGGTAGGTACTGTACCTTATTCATTAATCAATGTGTGAGTGTCATGATTTTACTTACTTAACTATGTAGATTACACTGCTATGTCTTCAAAATGTATACATATAAAACACTCAAATGAACTAATATTTTGTTAATTGTGCAGGAGATTCAGGATATGGGTGTGACTGGTGGCTAATGACACCTCTGCGTAACCCTCGTGGCCCTTCACAACACCGATCTAATAGTGCACACACTGCTACCCGCAATGTTGTGGAGCGCACCTTTGGGTTGTTGAAATCTCGTTTTCGCTGTTTGGACCAGTCAGCAGGAATCCTGTTTTATCAACCCAATAAAGTTTCCCTGATTGTCCAGGCCTGCTGCATGCTTCACAACATTGCCCTGGTCCAAGGCAATGAAGGGTTTGAGAACTTTGCAGCAGTCAGGCAGGAGCCAGATCCACAAAGTTCTGAGGGGGTGAGAAATACCCAGAGGGGGAATGAGATGCGCAATACAATCATTCAGCAATATTTCTCAGGTAAAACATGCTTTTAAGTTAACCTAACATACCTCTATGCAAGTAATTGTAAAAATTACATCCATTATGTGTGTTCACAAATATAGGGGAATGACATCTGGCTTTGGCAAGTCCAGATTTTCACAAGCTGCAAACACCAACATGTTTGATGGTATGTAAATTTACACACAAAAAAACTTAAAAAATTATTGGCCACTCCAACTTGTTAGTGTAATGTTTCATTGTAAGTATTACATATTGTATTGTAGAATATATTAAGGAAACACTCCATTGTAACTGAAACAAAACTGCTGTTTACTGTTTTTGGGAAAATAACATGTTTTTGGCCAATGTAAACAAAATATAAATGTAAAGCTTCCCGGACTGTCCGTTCTGTACTATGAGATGCACACTCAACCACATCTCATCGTACAGTACAAAAAGTATGTGCTGCACATACTTTTTGTACTAGCTGGTTATCGCATTGCATCGCATTGCATGCACACTGCATGCACAAGGCATGCAATGCGATGCAATGTGTACTATATAAGTCCCAAACGGATCCGTTAAACGGACCGTGTATGGGCAGCTTTACTGTGAAAACATCAACACATTATTAAATAAAAGTCAACAACTATTACTGATGCTGTCTGCCACGACCATGAGATGGTGGTTTCACTGCACCACCACTTGTGCGCACGCTCCACCGAGGTGGAGTGATTGGGGATGTGCTTAGTGGGGTAGTAGATATGCTGGTGGCTGTCACACTGCTTTCACCACCTCTAACACTAATTAAATGGGTAGGCAGTGCCACCAAAGCTGAGGTTTGGGCTTTCACAGCCTGTCGGCTCTGAAAGCCTGTTATCTATATTTGCCGCCATTCTTATCCTAGTACCTTCAGCCACACGAGTGGATTGCGCCACTTTCCGAATGTGGTGCTGACTGGAATGTAGGTGCTGACCAATTAACTGAAGGACTCCAGAGATTGTGCTACCACTTCTGCTGTGGGGGCACATGGGGCTAGGGGTTGGGGAGGTGCTGCACTAGTTTGAGGCCTTACGGGAGTGGTTGGTGGTGCAATGGCTTCTGCAGGAATATCATCAATTGGTTCAAGGATTATTTCCCCCTCATTTATATCCTCTTCCAAAGATACAGCTTGTGGTTGTTTTTGTTCCTGTATAATAGATACATATGTTACTTTTGATGTCCAGTTAGATTCACTTCAATATGGAGGCCACATAATAACTAAGTTTTAAGATGTAAAATTACTTGCATTGCTAAATACCTCTATCTTCAACAGAAGTACAGTGCAGTCATATCATTTGATTTTTTGCTAATGTAGTTGTTTTGGATGATACATAATCCTGAAAAATTCATAACAATATCATCCATACTCACCAGGCTCATGTGCTTGCTGTACTCTCTGAACTTTTCGAGGGAGCTATGATTGACGGTGACGCTGCGTTGGTGCTGTAAACAAACCGTATGAAGGATAAATATCAACTCTTGTAACTCAATAGTAACATCACTGTGTGGAGCATCAGCAAAACACAACATTAAGATAAATTATTTGTGATGCTGTAGTGGGATATTTTTCGTTCTTGTGAAATGCAAAATGACAATAAAAAATAGAAAAAAATGACAAAAAAAATATTTGCAACAGTACCAATGACTTATTGTTCCCATTGTGAAAGGTTGAAATTTGTAAGCAATCCTCCTGCTGCTGTAGAACTACATATCCCAGCATTTCTGCAGAGTTGCCCAAACTTTTTGTAAAGAAGAGGGAACATGCTGAGATGTGTAGTGCTGCTGCAAAACAAGCAACTACAATGCCCATGCTTTCAAATCCTTAACTAAGTGAATTAAGAGACATTTACAAATGAAACATTGGGGGAACTCACCTGGCCTTTCAGGAGTTGCTGGCTGGTCTGTGTCATGGACGTGGGTCCCTGGCAGCATTTCGGGTGGGATTATCCTCTGCAGGTCCTTCTCAAATGGTGTGTACTCCACTATGACGCGGGGCCCACCACCTGTCCTGGTTGACTGTCAGCTCTTTGCCCATTTTCTTAAGTTTTCTTTTTATATCGTTGAAGCGCTTTTTGACTTGTACAGAGTTACAGCATTTACTGCCTGTAATATTTGTCCCCACAACTGCCCTTTTCGGGCCACACCTGTGCGGTCAGACAACTCGCCAAAGAGGCGGGGAAATGCAGAGACTACGGCCCTTACCAGGGCACAATTCTCCTGATATGAAAAATGGATATTGCGGCTACTGGCTGTGTGGCCAGGTAAAGGCCCTTCTCCATCATCCTCCTCCTCCTCACCCACCTCTAATCCACCCTGTTCCTCCTCATCCTCCTGTTCTTCTTCATCCTGCTCTTCCAACTCTGGATCAGAGGTATCTACTATTTCTACACCCTCCTCCACCTCCACACTCCTACTGTCAGTGGGACTATCTACTACCTCCTCCTCCTCTCTCCGCACATCCAGTGTTCTCCTGGACATTCTCTCTTTAGCAACTGTAGTGATCACTCTCATGTACTCACACCCTATCAAAGGACAAAATGGTGGTTGGGGGGTTTATATAGGGTGTGTGATGCATAATTTAGGGAACTAATGTGTACCAATCAGAGCCTGTGGCTCATAATGCAGCATAATTCCGGTTGGTTGATGTAAGCATGTGGGTAATTTTGAAGTTGCATAACTTTTAACAAACTCACACACATTAACCTGACTCTAACAGCGCACATGCGCTGAAAAGCGCATTTTAACATGTCTCAAAATTGCACATGCTCTGAAAAGCGCATTTTGACATGTCTAAAAAAATCACTATAAAATCGCACCATACCGCACTTTTTGGCCACTAATACGCATCTCATTACATATGCGAATTAGCGGCAAAAAATGCGTTTATTAAAGGTGCGATTTGGTGCGATTTTTGAACATGTCCAAAAATCACACCCTATTACATTTCGCCCTCTATCTCTCTCTCTCACTCCATTGGTCTCTCTATGTGTAACAAATAATCTATTGGGCAGATATGGCTACTAATGTCCAGAAAAACAATATTTAAGTTCTTATCTTTGCACACAGACAATCCTTTCTTTTAACCAAATGATCAGTGACTGTCAAAGAACTCAGCTGGTCACATTATGTGCCAAAAAGGCAGGCTGTCCGAACTGAACTTTTCTGTCTTCAGACGGGTTGCGATCATTTGGGCTACAGTATGTTGGTCGACATGGTGTTTTTCACTGGTTTTTGACCCAAATATCGACACAGTCAACATGGACACAGTTTTTAGTGCATCGCTTGCTTCGCTCGCCATGCTTCGGGCAGACTATTTTATTCTCCCACCATGCCCTAGTGCAGTGGTTCCCAACCTGGGGTACTAGTACCCCTGGGGGTACTCTGCAGACCAGTTGGGAGTACTTGAAAATAATATTGGTAATGGCGGACAATGAAAAGGTCTTTTGATGGCTGAAGAAGACCCGTTGCCATGGAGACAAACCATGTTGTGTCATATGCCTGACCAGCAATCCACTGGGAGCTTCCCATGCTGCCCTCAGACATCAGCAGTCATCTGCCCAGCACTGACACAGGTGGAGGAAGCAGCGGCATTAATCCTACCGGTGTTAGAGGGAATCCTGGAGATAATACACAACCAGTGTCTAGACACAGAAGGGCATGATTCCTGGCTGTATACTACTCCTCCGCTCCTCCTTAATATAAGGACATGCATAAGGATCCGCAGCCCACTAAGTACTGTCCATATTTCAAAATGAGAGGAGGGGGTACTCATCAATGAAAAGCCTAATCAAGGGGTACGGGAAAGAAAAAAGGTTGGGAACCACTGCCCTAGTGTATGGTAGGGCATAAAATATCGCCTGTCGGCACATTTCGGTTTAAAAAACAATGAAAAACCCCATGTAGACCTTTTGACTATCGACCTAGACACTGTTGACCTAATGCTTGTGTCGACCTAATGCATGTGTCGAACTTGACCCATGTCGACCTTTTGACTGTCGAGCTATACACTGTTGACCTAATGCTTGTGTCGACCTAATGCTTGTGTCGTCCTTGACCCATGTCGACCAACATACTCTAGACCCAATGACCGAATCCCCTCTAGACTGGAGTTTATTGTGGGGGCTGAATTTGAGACCACATGTAAAAAGCTGTGAAGCTTTATTAGGGTTTTGCACAGAAAATTAGCTGGGAAGACAGGTACAGGTTGAGTATCCCCTATCCGAAATGATCGGCACCACAAGCATTCCGGATAGGGGAATTTTTTCGGTTTTTGGAATACATTTTTTTTGCCATACATACCTGTCCCCTGATGGCGTCCACGCAGTCCCCAGGCGTCCACAGCAGACCTCCGGCATCTTCTCTGGGTCTCCGGCGGTCCCAGGAATGCATTGCGCGGGTGTGCGCGCGCATCGGTGACGTCACCGGCGCGCGCGCACACTCGCGCAATGCATTTCTGGGACCGCCGGAGACCCTGGAGAAGATGCCGGAGGCCTGCTGTGGATGCCCTGGGACTTGGTAAGTATGAAAAGAGGGTTAGGGGGGGTAAAAAAAAAAAAAATCGAATGAGTCCAAAAAACACGTTTTTTGGAATAATTCGGATAATGGATGCCCGGATACAGGATACTCAACCTGTACTTGGGCTAGAACCAGAAATGCATATTGGTGAACTGGGCTGCGACTGGTAATGTATTCTGGAGTAACTGGTTTGGGAATGGTAATGCACACTGGAGTAACTGGATTAGTACAAGTAGTGCAGTCTGAAGTAACTGTGTTGGGACTGCTGATCGTTATTGGGAAACTGGGCTGGAACCATTATTATGTAAGATAACCAGGCTAGAATTGGTATCCACAGGATGCTGCTGGACCAGGCTGTGTAACATCATTATTCTGGCAACTGGTCAGCACTCCAGCAAGTGTTTAAATAGGGGTATAGGGGTTGCTGTTCATGGATTGGCTGCCAGAGTCAGCTGAGGTGATGAAGCACATTCACTGGAGGAGCTATTATCAGGTGATCATTTTTAATTTGGCGATGACTATGCATCGGTGCCAGTGGGAGTTCAGTGAAGAGGAGAGCCGTAGTTGCATGCAACAGGAGGCAGTGGGGGCCAGTGGCCCACAGTGAGAGCCAGAAAAGACCACGCAGAGGTACGTATCCAACGACTCCAGGCCATAAAATGCACCTGAAATATAGGTAAAATTTATTTAGCTGTGCAAGGGTAGCTTAGGTTTAAGTTTCACGTCAGCAAAGTAGTGTATGCACCAGGTTGATATTATAATAAAACAGTAATTATGCCGCCGTTTTATTTAAAATTACGTAACCTTACTGTATAAGTCAAAAATGCTGCAGTTACGGAACACAATTCGAGCCTGATTCACGATCAATCGGTCCCTGTCTTCTGGACAGCGAACTCCTAGCATTCGAGTGGACAAATGTGATGTGCTGACCTTCTGCAGTAAGTTGCTGGGTTCCTGTAATTATTTTTATTATCTGATGGGGTCCCAGAGCAAAATTGTCCTAGATCATTAATAAATACGGCAGTGGACCCAGCACCGAACCCTAAAGTACACTCCACTTAATACTTTACCCTATTTAAGAATGATCTGTTAGCCATAACTCTCTGTTCCCTATTTCCTAGCTAATTTTTGACCAAGTATAAATGTTATTTCCTAGACCCAACTCCCCCATTTTGTGTATCCGCCTCTTGTGAGGCACTGTATCACAGGCCTTGCCAAAATGTAAGCAGAACATGTCTATATTGCATTGCTTTGATCTATGTTCTCACTTTCTTTGTCATAGAAACTATTGAAGTTAGTTTGTCATGACATATCCCTCACAAAAAAATGCTGGTTACCACTGATAAGCTTATTGTGCCCTAAGTATGCCTGAATGCAATCCCCTAATATACCCTCCAATAACTTCCCGACTTTGTAAGACTTACAGGTCTATAATTTTCTGGATGTGTTTTATTTCCCTTTTTAAAAATTGGTACTATTTTTGTTATTCACCAGGCCCTTGGCACCAAGCCAGATGAATTAGAATTTTAAAAGATTGTGTAATGGCCTGGCTATTTCTGAGCTCAGTTCCATTAGAACCCTTCGGTGAATGACCTCTGTTTTTAGTGATGAAAAAATTTTCATTTTGCAAAGTTGGTTAAGGATGTATTCTATAGTAAAATCAGTGTTAAGTAGCGGGGTATTGTCTCTACTGCTCTTTGTTATTCCCCTATAGCTCCTCTCTAGTAAATACTGACTAAAAGAAAGCGTTAAATTCCTCTGCTTTTTCCTGATCACTAATCCATCCCCTTTTTTTTCATTTCTGGCTGTCAGTCTGTGCCCAGCACTCGTTCTCCACTTGTGGGCTTCTGCTCTGTCCGCTCAGTCCGACATAACTATGGATCCCACAGGTGGCTTTTTGCGGGTCTGACTGGTATGGCTGGGTTCTCCGGAGCAGGGCAACCCTGGCATTGCGCGTGGCACAGGAAATATTTCTGGAAATATTACCTTGGACGTCCTTGTCTTAATTTTGCGACCTAGATCCCTGAAATCATCTTTTAGGACACCCCATCAACCTCTAACACATTTATTGGAGCTAACATGCACTAATACTGCTGGATTGCTCCCAGCCCCTCTCAATAATCTGTCTAACCAATTTGCAATGTGTCATACCCGTGCACCAGGAAGACACCATACTGTATGGTGATCGCAGTCCCTGTAGCATATTGCCCTATCTGCCATTCTAATTACCATGATCTGTCTAGGCGCCGTATTAACCTTAGTCCCCCCTATGCCAAGAGGCCTGGTTCTCTGGTTGGTAGATGGACAGATCATGGTAATTAGAATGGCAGATAGGGCAATATGCTACAGGGACTGCGATGACAGTCCCTGTCATCTCTGCTGGCTCCACATTGAGAATTCAAATGAATTTACTCACCTACATTACAAACCCCTGTGAATGATACTTTTAGGCTGGCTCGAAACTGGCACTAGAGACTGCACTGTTTCTTTTTTCCCTGAAGTAATTGAGTTTACGTTGTTCACTGTAGCAGGGGACATAATGCTTAAATATGGGTTCTTTAACAACAAGGGGATTTCCATTATCCCTGATAATGGGGGTGGAAAATGGATGTAGACTCAAGCTTTTTTGCTTTGTGTAATTCAATACAGCACATTTTTCTTCACCTATTAAATTATCTTGAATCGGCTATAAGTTCCCAGGACCTATATTTTAACACTTCCACAGAGAACAGGCTTTAATGAAAGTATCCTTTTGAGACCGATCAGGCTCAGAAAAAGAATCCCTGTGATGTGCAGCCTGTGGACTGAATTTGAGGTTAACTGAATAAAGTTGGGGCATCAATTAGCCTGCCTTCTGGTATAGGAATTTCATTCTGTGTCTTGAGCAACATAAAAATAACATCTTAAAACATACTATCTGTGACTATTACCCCTTTCACACCAAAAATGCAGAGACAAACCCGGGAATTACATTCCCGGGACAAGCAGGGACATTCCCGGGTTGGGACCCATTCACACATGCTTTTGAAGCAGGGACAACCCGGGTCGGCACCTTTCACACTGAACCCGGGATGACCCTGCATTTCTATGAGAATAGCAATGAAAATGGCCTTTTTTAGGCTCACATTAGATTATTGATTATTAATAATTAAGACACAAAACATTTGTAGTGTTTCAGCCTTTGTTTACTTGTATAAAACAAATTAAAAGGCATATGAAAGCATCTTCCCCTCTAATGCTTAATAGCTCTCTCACCTCCTCATTTGTCCAAGACATGGCACACATTACAGGCTTTCAGGGGTTAAAATGAACTTCTGGGGTCTGTGGTGCTACAGAACATGCACACTGTCTCCCTGCACGCTGTATGCTGCCTCTGGGCGTGTCTGTGAGTGTCCACCACAACAGGAAGTTGCCCTGCTGGCAAATCCGCACTAGCAGAGGCAACACGGGAAGCCGGGACATGTCCCTGCACCTTTCCCACCAGCCAGTAACCCAGGAAGGACCCGGGAGCAACCCTGCTACCTAGCAGGGTTGAATTGCCGGCAAATTAACCCTGGAACCTTTCACACCAGAGCTAGTCCCGGGTTGTTCCCGGACCCAACCCGGGAATTTAGGCTGGTGTGAAAGGGGTATATGTGTTACTGTACACACTTTGAAGTGTCTATGCCAGTGGTTCCCAAACTTTTTCAATCACGGCACCCTTGAGTATCAGAATATTTTTCGAGGCACCCCTAGGCCAAAGGTTGGTTACTAATTTCACGAAAAAATATTAAGTAAGTTGTGATTAAATGTTTTCCTTAAGTCCAGTTATGTGGTGAGAAACAGGATTCACTTCTGTTTACCCACATATATTCTTAATTGGAAGCCACAAGCACTGATTTTGCCTATTTCATTGTCCATAAATAATTTGAATTGGTTCTGGACCACCAACCTGAGGCACCCCTGCAAGTGCTCCGAGGCACCCCAGGGAGCCTAGGCGCACAGTTTGGGAACCACAGGTCTATGCCCTTTCACACAATCATACTTTTTGAGACCTTAACCCAGGGGTTCTCAAACTTTTTTGCTCTGGACCATAAAAATCAGACCATAAAAATTATTACAGGACCCCAGCAAGTTATGACAGAATGGCCACCAGAAGTGTGGTAAGTGAAGAGACCGCTATTGTGACAGGGAGGCCATGGGTAATAAGGGGATGGGAAAGGGGGATGGAAGAGGGAAGCAGAGGGTGTTTACTTAATGAGTTATCCCCTGTCCCCCCCTCCACAGACACATTCATTTGATGGTCAGCAACATGGAGTTGTGACCCCATGCTGAGGTGGTCGGGCCCACTTTGGGGTCAGGACCCACAGTTTGAGAATCGCTGCCTTAAACTACTTATCAAATTATGTAATAGTGCTAAATTGTGGAAATTGCATTACATTTTTGTACCTTTGCTTTGGGAGGTCTGTGCTTTAAGGGGGGTGGGGCAGTGCAGAATTTTATAGCCAACATTAGGATACTATAGAGTTCACTCTAGCTTTGTTTTTCAGGTCGCCGCATCCTGCCCGTTTTGGTAACTTATAAAAATGCTCTACCCTTTAAAATGCTTTCACTGTGCACCCTTCAATCACCCCTCGCTGTGCTGACAAGTCCAGTCATCTGCTGAGAGCAGCTGGTGATGGGAATTGGCTAGAAGATCTGACACACGCTCAAGCCAAAGGAGTTTAGCGGACTGTCAGCGTGGCATGGGTCGAGATGTGGCAGGAAGAGCTGACACACTTTTCAACTCAGAGCAGCGTATCAAGTCTTCGACCCGCATTCTGTCCCCACCATGCTGACACGCCCCTCACCTTTTCAGCTGAAAGCGGTGTGTAAGCCTCTGGGCAACGTACATGCAACACCCCCTGGGAAACGAACATGCAACACCCCCTGTGCAAACAGCTTGAAATCCCCACAAGCATGTAACACCAGGCATTAAATGCTTGTTGCCAGGGAGCATAATATGTAAAAGGCATTACGGTGTGTGGTATAATGTGTAATAGGCATTATGGTGTGTGGTATCAAATATACTATACATTACAGTGTGTGACATAATATGTAATGGGCATACTGTTGTGTGATAATGTGTAATGGGTTTAATCCTGGTGCAATTTGCAATTGTCTTATGTAAATTTCACATGTAAAATGTGTCCTCCTGATTGAAAAAATGTGCCCAGCTGATTCATACCTGTGCTGGGTTTGTCACTTGAATAAAGGACCTTATTCTAGTCCGCTCGTAGCAGGGCTGCGTTCACGTGGGGTCCTATGTTTTTGTTCTGCGCATTTCTGAGCATGTGCATACGCAGGGTGCGTGCACCCATGATGAACAGACTGTTTAGCGGGTGTACGCACCTAGGACAGCGGGCATGGGGCGGCGGGAGGCCCCATTAGCATATGGGACCGTCCAGTGTTTCATGGGTGTTCCCATGCTAAGGAGGCCATGGTGCGGGGGAGCAGGCAGCTGATATCACCGGATGTCAGCTGCCTGCCCGTTTCCTTCCCAGTGTGCACGCATATGTAAGTGACTTGAAAGCAATTTTTATGTGCGTGCACCTTCCACATCTTTTGATGGTCGGCGACCATCTAAACATGTGGGAGGTTCCCCCTGCCCTGCAAATGGCAAATGTTACTGTGTAACAAGCATTCACAAGCTCCTGCGAGTGAGTCACCCTTTCAAATGCATCATTCATTCGCAAGATGGGGTTTGGTGGACTCACAAGGCTGCAAATGCGCAGCCTTGTGAATCAACCAGAATAACCCTCAAAATGTAGATCAGATACCAACAGTGATATAAAATATGGGGGTTCCTGGCATAGTTCAAGATAGATAGATATATAGATATATAGATATAGATATATATATATATTTTTTTTTTTTTCAAATGTAGCGGCACTGTTATACACCATTATTTCTTTTTCATTTTCCTTACGAGTTCTTGGCCTGCGTGCTTGTATTTGGATGACCACAAAGTGATTAAGTTATAATGTACAGTATGTGTGCAATGTACAAAGAGCTAATTCCCCAAATTCTCTGTGAAGTTTGGAGTTATTTATGCTCTCTCATTTAGTAAATACGTTACTTTTTCTTTAATATTGCTTACATTCCAATGGCTAAACATGAAATAGCTTGAATATAATAGATCTCCATACGACATTATGATTGATTTCTTTAGAAAATAATAAAATAATTCTATTCTTTCTATACCGCTTCCATAAAAAAGTTCCTGTCACAAATAAAAGACACCATTGTAAACAAAGGTTCCAAGAGACCTCTACGTGGCCACAAAACTCCAGAAGAAATGACTCCCTCTTGCCCTTCCCTGCATTTGAATCTAAAAAAAAATGTCTTCAAATAGAAAATAAAAGCCTACTTCAAGTATAACATTTGTTCGGACTGCTATAAAAGTGTAATGAACCATCCTAGTCTAAAAATAATTTACAGCTTTTACATCTCTCAAGTGAATAATTGAGGTTTATAAATACTAGACATCTGTGTAAGCCACTGTGAAAATTGCATGTCCATCAAATATATTTCTTAAATTCTTAAAACCTGCTTTACAGGTAGAATACGGCAAATATTTTTATATGATTAAATTAATTCCCGGTTTGTTCTTTTGAGACGTGATTATGCAGAGATTCTCAGTATTGAAAATAGTCGTTCTTTAGGTCAGTATAATGTCATACTTAGAGGGAGAGAAAACATGTCAGGTTTAGTAAAAATGAGCAGCTGTGTATTTGTATGCGTCTTATTCTTATGGGTACTTGTTTCGTTTCACGGCGGCAGCATCTCAGTCGCAGCAGCGCCTGTGTCCCCTTGCGAGGCTCGCTTCGCTCGCCCATGCTTCGGGCTCAGTGGCTCACGACGCTCGCCACGCCATCTATAATCAAATCCATGCCAATGTGGATAGTGGGGGTATGAACTATTCACGTTGGCATGGACTTTATTTTAGAAAGTTTGCCGAGCACCGAACCCGTGAACCCGTGAAACTAAGCAAGGAGCTACTTATGAAATATTATGAAATACCGACTGTCCGCTCCAAAAAAACAACTCATGTTGACCTTTTCACTGTCAGCCTTAGCCATGTTGACCTTTAGTGGTTGACCTTTTATAGTGTCGACCCAGCGACCGTATGCCCATTATATAGTTCCACAGGAAAATAAGTCATTAATTGTATCAATAGGTTATTAAATGTAACTGCAGATGTTCAGATTGTGGAAATTTATTTATTTTGCATAAATAACATCCCACAGAATGTTTGGGAGTGAAACCTATTAGCCACAATTATTTGCAATCGCACCTATTCTGCGAGTGTGGGCACTAAAGTATTTTGGGGACTTCAAATGTTGCAAATGACTGCAATCTGCAATTCTTTTAAAATACACTGAAAAAAGCTTTTTGCGTAAAATGCTCTTTTATAGTTTGGGGTACATGAAAATGGGTATAAGCCTATTTTTGGGTCCATTAAATGCACTTTCAAAAACCTTGCAAAAGCAGCAGACTACGCCCACCTGCAAGACTAAAAACACTTGTCTCGGTCATAATGCAACACAATATCACCTCCTCCTACCCCAATTACCATCATTTCACATTTTTTACCCCAAAACTGACATAATATCAAAAATTATAATTAAAAACCTCAAAGTGCCTAATAATTCATTAGAGTATGGGTCATATGGTCGATCCAGTTTAAGTCGACATGCATTGGGTCAACATGGCTAAGTTCGACAGGGTTTGAAGGCAGACACAAGCATTAAGCCGACAAAGGCAAGGTCGAAGTGAGTTTTTAATGTTTTTTTTTGGCCCAAAGGTCAACATGGACAAAGTGTATTGCGTACCCCCGCATACAGTAGCAGTGATTGTCAGTGGTTGACGGAACCGACGAGGGGTGTGAATTTGGGTGCTGCTACTGGAATTTACTTGCCATGAAAGCAGTATCTTGCTTCTTTCATGGATAATAGGATAAGCTCCTTAGTGTTCATTAGGCATTGTTTGGTCAAGGGCACTGCCCTCACTGCACAGCATCCATCACACAAGGGCTGATTTTGACTTTCTGAGTCGCACACACTGTTGATATCGGATGCAGTGGAGCGATTTTCTCCTACTGTGCATGTGTCTAAGACAGAGCACCAGGGCCACCAGGAGAAATCCTGGGCCCTGGTACAACAACTTCCTGGGGCCCCCAGGGACGGAGCTCCCCGTACACTCTGCGGACCCTTGTTACGCCACTGCCTCCAAGGTGGAGACAGGGACAAAAATTACACCATAATGCCTATTACACATGTCACACACCCATTACATATTACACCACTTGCCATAATGCTCATTACACTTTATGCCATACACCGTAATACGTATTACATATTTTACCATGTGCCATAATGCCCATTACACATTATTATGCACACCGTAATGCTCATTGCACACGCCACACACTGTAATGTCTATTACATATAATACCACACATATAATGCCACATACTGTAAGTTCCGCTTACCTAAATGCTCGTTGCTATGGGCTTCATGGTTGACGCCAGGGGTTAACATGCTCGTTGCCATGGCTTTACATGCTCTGCCAGTGGTTAACATTCTCTGCCAGGGGTTAACCTGCTCTTTGCCATGGGATTAACCTGCTCTGCTAGTTGTTAACATGCTCCTATCCATGGATTGACATGCTCTGCCATGGGTTACATGCTTTGCCAAGGGTTACATGCTTTGCCAAGGGTTAATACTCTCGTTGTCATGGAGTTACAGTACATGCTCTGCCAAGGGTTACATGCTGACTTCCAGAGTTTGATCTCAGCCCCAGCAGCGTGCAGGGAGGCAGCACACACCTTGGAACATAGTGACCTGGACATGGGGGGGGAACCAGGTCTGGGATTGCTGGGCTGGAGAATTGGCCCTGGCACCTTCTGCTGCTGGTGGCGGCTGGAATGTGGGGAGTGGGGCAGGCTGGATTCTGCACAGTGGGTGGTACTCCCTATTCAGGTGGCCTCTCTGACCCAGCTCCTCCTAGCACCCTGGGACTACCTCCGGTTGCCGATATCCTCCGGTCGCCGAGCCACGGTTAACTCCCAAGTCACATGGCGGGCTCTCAGCAGGCCCTGGAGTCGGAGAGCGGAAGGACCTCTGTGATGCTGCTGCCCCCACGCCGGCCCACATCTGCACTCCCAATGCCGCAGCTGAAAAGCTGACTCTGGTGCACTCAGACCTGGCGACTTGTCACCAAATAAAAAAAATTGTGTGTCCAGACCTGGCCCCCCCAGACCCGGTAAAATGTACCTCCCCACCCTCTCAGCACCCCTGCAGACCACTGCTGCCCTAAAAGTGTGCTGCAGAGTGTCAGTTGTAATGTCAGGCACATGCAGAAAGATGTGTACTGAGAACGTAGTGGGCTTTCCTGGGATGGCATTCCTGGGAGTATTTGTAAAAGTGCTTGTATAAAGAGACTCCTGACTGCTCACATAGGAAGCCATACTCTGATGAATACTCTGCACATGCCATAGGGCTCTCAGACAGTAGGACAATGAACCTGCCTTAGGGCTCATATAGCAAGCCGTACTGATATGGAATCTCTGCACCTGCCATAGGGCTCACATAGGAGGCTGTACTTAGAAAGAGACTCTGTATGTCTGTAGATGCACCAATCGGTATATCGGTGTCTGTAGCCACTGACAGTGAGTGTCTGCGTCTTTGCACACTTATATGCATGGATTTGCACAAGGGACTCTTTTTTTATGTAAAGGAAGGAAAATGTTCCCTTTCTCAGTGTCAGGGGCTTTACATGCCTCCCGTGCACCCATTTTCGTTTAGTAGAGTAGAGGTGGATCCTCAAGTGTCTACAGCCAGGTGCGTGTGCAGTGTGGATTTAGGTTCTCCAGCTTTGCTGCCTGAGGCCTGGACCAGACAGGTACATTTTTATTTAGCCCAGTGGTGCGGTGCCACCAGTCACTGTTCATGCTACACTGCAGCCCCTGCTGTCCCATTGCCTAAAAATGGAGCTGCCTGCTGGTCCTAAATTTAGGATGCTTAAAATGCCCTTGACATTTGCCTAGGTTGCCTATGCCTAGGGACGGGTCTAGGTTGGTGCTATAGGTGGCGTTACACTACAGAGTTCTCATTGCAAATTGCCAGTATTTAATTCAGTTAATAAATTAGTCCTCCAACCTCCCATATCTTCCTCCAAGGCGCGGCAGCTGTACTAGGATAACAACGGAAGAGATGACCCTAAAATGACCACTGTCCTGTTATGTTATATGGCACCTTTCCAGCTATATATAATGGTATGCAAAGGAATCATTTCTTAAACTCTGTTTAAAGCTGCAAAATCGGGAAAAAAAAACTATTTTATCCTTTTGACTTATGTCAGAAGACAGGTTCTAGGTCAGTTCATATGAGAAGAAATAATTGTGTGTCTATGAAGAATGAGTAATTTTTCCCCTTGCTGCTAAATGAGACAGCTGCTATGGATTACATTTCATGCTTCATTCACACACCAGTTTACTTCCCACTGCTAATCCTAGAGCTACTTAGAAATGTATGTAATTAACATCATCACCTCTACTTTATCATTTATGAAATGTTGTCACAATTCATTGTTTGCCGTTACTGTGGTTCCAGAACACATTTTCTTAGCACATACTCTTCCAGAACTTGTCTGACAGAGTTGCAAAAATGCATATTTCAGGATTGAAAAAACAGAATTCAGTGTGCTTACATTATGTTGATTCGAGAATGGCTACAACAAATAATGGTGAAATGAGAACCTTTTTCCAAAACAAACTTTAATAAATGCATACCATTAATAATGTTTTTCAGATTATTTTTAATGTAAAGTCATAATTGTGTTTCATGAAAATAACTTTGATTCAGTATTATGAAAAATGTCACCTACTGTAGTGGTTCTAGTCATGAATTCTGATTGCACAGTTACTGGAGTCTTGGTCATTATTTTACAAACCTACTGAGTATTTCATACGCAAGTACAGGAGCGATATTTGTACTGACTTTTCAAGCATTTTCCAAACACTTATACCGAGTCTGTTTTTTTTCCCCTTATGGAGCAATGTGAATACTAGGCTTTGCTATAGTACATACTTTCTAGATCGCATATTACAGATTCTGGGGTAGATTTATCAACTGTGCCCTAACGTTCCTTATGGGCGCAGGTTCGCTTCACCACTTTATCGTGGTGTTAAATAAACTTGAAAGCTTGGGATTGGATTCTAAGATAGTTGAATGGATAAGAGCGTGGTTGCAGGACAGAAAACAGAGAGTTGTAGTAAACGGAGTACAGTCAAAGGAGGGAAAGGTTACAAGTGGAGTACCCCAGGGATCTGTACTCGGACCGGTGCTTTTTAATATCTTTATTGGTGATATTGCAAATGGAATTGAGGGTAAAATGTGCCTTTTTGCAGATGACACAAAGGTATGCAACAGGGTAGACACACCAGGAGGGGTAAAACAAATGATTGAGGAACTAGGTAGAGTAGAGAAATGGTCAAGAGAATGGCAACTACAGTTTAATGCCAAAAAAATGCAAAATCATGCACTTGGGTCTCAGAAATCCAAAGACTCAATATAGTATAAATGGCACTATAATGGAAACTACTGAGGAAGAGAGGGATCTAGGTGTCACTATTTCAGGGGACTTAAAAGCAGGTAGGCAATGTAACAAAGCAATGAAGAAGGCAAGTCAGATGCTTGGTTGCATAGGGAGAGGTATCAGCAGTACAAAGAAAGAAGTAATAATGCCACTGTATAGGTCATTGATACGACCTCACCTAGAGGGATGCAGTTACCATCCCGGCGTTCAGAATCCCGACGCCGGAATCCCGAAATGCCGACACTTTCTCCCTCCGTGGGTGTCCACGACACCCCTGGAGGGAGAATAAATTAGTGTGCCGAGCGTAGCGAGGCACCGGGCCCTCTGCGTGACGAGCGCAGCGAGCCCGCAAGGGGGGGCGATCCACGTCCCCCCCCTTGTCGGCATTTCGGCTGTCGGGATTCTGAACGCCGGGATCCCGACCGCCGGGATTCAATACTGAATCCCACCTAGAGTATTGTGTTCAGTTCTGGAGGCCATATCTCCAGAAGGATATAAATACATTAGAGACAAAGAAGAGCAACTAAAATGGTGCATGGCCTACATCACAAAACGTACCAGGAAAGACTAAAAGATCTTAATATGTATACTTTAGAGCAGAGAAGGGAAAGGGGGGACATGATAGAAACTTTCAAATATATCAAGGGTTTTAACAAGGTACAGGTGGGAGACATTCTTCACAGTAAGAGGAGCAACAGAACACGAGGACATGCACTGAAACTAGAGGGAGGAAGATTCAGGGGAAATGTGAGGAAGAATTTTTTCACAGAAAGAGTAGTAGATAAGTGGAATAGCCTACCATCAGAGGTGGTAAACGCAAATACAGTAGTACAATTTAAACATGCTTGGGAAAAGCATATTGATATCCTTACAAAAAAATAAGGATCAAATATGGTTTGAGGTAACATGTTTAAAAAAAGGGGCAGACTAGATGGGCCAAGTGGTTCTGATCTGCCGTCAAATTCTATGTTTCTATGTGAAGTGAGCCTGAATTTCGCCCGAATCTATTAATCTTTGTGTGCACGTTATGGGAGTGCGTTATCCCCTCCTGCCAGGGATACGCTTCCTCCATAACGAATGCTCTGTAGGCGTCCGGCAGAGTCTTCTGTGCATGCGCCGGATACCTTGGTCTTGCGTTATGTACCCAGCGCATGCGCAGTTTTCCGCTTGCTGGTCTCCGGCGTCTTCAAATTCAAACTGCGCATGTGCCATGTAATGTTCTCCGGGGATGCTGTGTACCCGGCGCATGCGCAGTTTGAATTTGAAGACGCCGGAGACCAGGCAGTAGGAGGAGCAATAGAAAGAAGGGAGACCCGCAGCGCCAGAAATGAATGGCAAAAAGAGGAGGAGAAAAGACCAGGAGTGCACGCCCACAAATCAGCTTAGTAAATAAGGTAGGATTCAGGATCAGACTGTAATATAACGTATCTGCGCTATACAGACTGCCCCACACCGCTGCACCTCAAATATAGATATGTATATGTGTGTGTGTATATATATATATATATATATATATATATATATATATATATATATATATATATATATATGTGTGTGTGTATACCCCTGTATACATACAGGGGTGTCAACAGCAGTGTAGACCCCTGGGCATAGCAATGTATTGGGGCCCCTACCGATCCTCCAGCGGTAGGGGTGGGGGGTGCTATGAGCGGAAGCTTTGATGCCCCGCGGGTGGTAGGGGGGGTATTATATCAACCGCATAGCATGTAGGACCTGGATCAGTAATTTCCACTAATTATACCGTTACTGCACATATGGTGGGAGATGGGGTGGGAGAAGGGGGCATTGAGATGATTGAAGGGGCCCTGATACATAACTTCCAGGGTGATTGAGGATGCTTCATATGCAGAGGAGGGGTGTATAGTGGAGTGGGCTTATTATTCATTATTTTCTGGTGGGAGGACAACTTGCTTGACTGCAGATCTCTCCAGTTCCCGGAAAAATAGATTTCTTAGATTTTAGTGGAATTAAAAACTAGAGAATCTCACCTATCAAATTATATTGTGCACTAGGGGATCAGACTTCAGGAGGCAGAGCAATCTGCCAACGAGTATATAAAACTACATACCAGGTGTGTGGAGCTGGAGCAGTAACCAGCTGCTGGAAGGTGATATCTCTGGTTCTGGGAACAGTAGAGACAAGCTGCTAGTGTCCATCAAAGGGGGAGATTCCCAGCTTTTGGAATTGTTGCAATTAACAGGCTATGATGGGGACGACTGATTTGAAGTCCGATATCACCGGTTCCCAAGGGCCGATTTTTAAAATTCTTGTATCCATGGAAAGAGGGGACCCTCAGCTTTCAGAGTAGGACTCCTGGGGGGGTTTCTGGGTACTCACTGACATGGCACCATACAGTGGATGCGATCCGATATTTCATTGTAGAAGCACCCATTCTATGACATGTGATGGGTGCTTACTATTTTAAGCGGCTATGCCATTATTTTGCGTCACCACCACTATGCACGCCACCCCGAAACGTGGCGGTGCGCATCCTCTGACCTTTTCATACCCCCACTATCCACATCGGTGTGGATTTGTTTTTATAAAGTGTGGGAGCACAGCGAGCCACTGAGCCCGAAGCGTGGCGGACAGACGCAGAATACATGTAAAGTGAATAGTAGTGGTGTTTTAGGAACACATTCACACCTGCAATAAAATATATCTGACACAGTAATGACGACATGTGTTAACGAATAACTGTCATTTACTTAATAAATTAGAATGAAAAACCATAATGAAGTAATTACATTAATTACAATAAATAATGATAATAATAACAAAGAATCACAACATTAATGAAGAAAAATAATTAAATAAAATATGTAAAAAAAACCAGTCAATCAGCTTTAGGAAGGAGCGTAAGTGCTCTAAGGATGCATTCAAAGGGTTATCACCACCTAAAGTTTTTCGCCACACAAACTCTTGTAAATATGACTGGAGATGGTGGCGTGCTGTGCCTCTTTGGCGCTTATTGCACCATTTGCATGCGCCCCAAAGACGCTCCACATTCTGAGTATGAACCCCTGTGTTCGGGTCAATAAAATTAAATCTATGGTTTACTTGGGCATGCTGATAACCAGCCACTTGCAACTGTTCAGTTCTGTATGCCCGCCAGTAGTCTGAATAAATGGTGCCGGGCTCAATATTTTCATTTATAGCCTCCATCAAAGTGGTGCCATCATGTCTGGGCATCATGGTGAGAAAACACTGTCCAGTTTGATGACAAATTCCCCCAAAAATCCACTGCTGTGGTAACGTACGGCCGACATTGCTCTTACGCTTGACAAACAAGCTCTCATCGACCTCCACGATGTGCCCTGGCCTGCCGATACGCCGCTATGGCTGCGCCATGAGGTCCATGGTGCAAGCCTCCCGCATCCATTTGTTATACAGGACCGCTGTCTTCTTTGATTATTTCCAGCTGTCGCTCACAGTAGTCGATGGATGTGAGCTCCTGGGCCCAGGAATATATGAAGCGCAACAAGGTGACAAAGGATAAGTGGCACCCTGGAATCCAATGGGCCGCTCTGAGGCTCACCTTGAGATGGCATGCTTTCACATGGCACCGCCACATACACTCCTTCAGTGACAGCTGCATAGCGTGCCCATGAGCGCAATTCTGCATCAACGGAAGGAGATCGTGCTGCTGGAAGAAGTGGATAGCCTCCTCCTCCGTCTGAGGCAAGCTGAACATGTTCATAGATACAGCCATTTGCGATACTTGCAATACTTAACCAGCAGCTCTGAGGGATGCTTCCATTCCTGTCAGAAAATCACCTGACAGGAGGAGAGGATCTGACAGGTAGCGGGAATGACAGGGAACAGGGGCGGTACTGAAATTGCATCGCATGCCACTATAACATGACATGTGATGCGATTTCAGTACGGTACCGTACGTAAGGAAACTGGGCGCCGTGATAATACACAAGTACCGTTTGTAATTATACAGTACCAAAAGACATGCTGAGTAAATTGTATATAAACATTGTACCCTATGCCAATTCATGTGTTATAAGTCACACCTCCGCTTCAGTATGATGACTGTGGACTGGTATACAACCTGCCTCTAAGAAGAAAAAAAAATTAAACAGTGTTGTAATTAATTAGGTCTTTAGCTCTACTCATATTTTGGAAACTTTCAGTAAAAAATGATACAGCATACACTTACTCACTGATGTGCCTGGCTGGTAGTGACATTGTCAACAGTTTCTGCAGCCGGCATATGGGTCAGTCACCAGGTAGCCCGTAGATGTAGGCAGCAGTAACAATATAGCTGTTAATTAATGGCTATTAAATAATGAGACTGATACAGTTTACATTTAATTTTAGATACTACATTTTAGCTCGGTTGCCCTTCTATGTACTCCCCTTTTGTATTCACACACTACTGAATTCTTATTATCCATTGGTAAAAGCTGTGCTGTAGCGCATTAACTGTCAGCTGGCTCAACAGCTCCGTCATTTTCTTTTTCAGCTCAGAAACTGATGTTGAAAGGGTTCCCTTGAGTACAGATTTGACCTTAGGTAAATGAAAGAAGTAGTACTAGTTCTGTTGAGCATGGATGATGTTCTAGCTCTGCAATCTGTTTCTCAGCCAAAGAGTACTTCACAGTGGCTCTGCTTCAGGTGGGATGGTTGTTGCGATTTCGATTTTTTCTCATCCACAATTGTGAGCTTATGATTATATTTGGGCAGCATGGACGGTGTTATGATTGGCATTACTGCCTCACAGCACTGAGGTCATGGGTTCGATTCCCACCATGGCCCTACCTGTGCAGAGTTTGTATATTCTCCCCATGCTTTCGTGGGTTTCCTCGGGGTACTTCCATTTCCCACCCACAATCCCCCCCAAAATGTACTGTTCGGCTAATTGGCTACCAACAAATGTATCCCTAGAATTAATGTGGGCTCTTTAGTAGCACGTAAGTTCACACCTGTTTATAAATGCATGCCCCCAAAAAAAACGAATATGACTGACTGACTGTTTACCTGACCACTTCCTGTTACCACCCTCAAATGCTGTCTACCATTCACTCACTTTGTGACTAATTAATTTACTTTTTACAAGCGGAGTGAAAATTAAATCACTGCCTGTGCAGGGGAGATGCATGTGCAGTAAAAAACATAAGCTATATTTTGTCCTTATGTCAGGGTTGCCGACTTTTTAATGCTCCTCTCCGGGAGAAGCCCGGAGAGGAGACTTTCCTTACCCGATCGGGGGGCGGGGGCTTGACAGTGACGTCATTAAGCCCCGCCCCCATGACGGGAAATAGTAGAAATGACTGAAATCCATGGAGGGGGCGGGGCTAAAATGACGCGATTGTGTCATTTTAGCTCCGCCCCCTCCTCTGAGACCCGCGGATTGCGGCATTTACATGCCGCGATTCGGGGGGCTCAGGGGAGTCCCCCAGATTCCGGGAGGGTTGCCCACCCTTCCGGGGGACCGGGAGGGGGACCCGATTTTCGGGAGACTCCCGGGAATTCCGGGAGGGTCGGCAACCCTGCCTTATGTCTCTTGGTGACCGCATCTGAATGAGGGCCAGAGAGAGCTTTGTGGGCTGGTCTTTTGTCCTGATGGAGGATGAAACCAGGCTTCCACAACTGTTTTGGTATAGTGCAAGGCCAATGTTCCCCCACTTCCTTTTAACTCACACAATATGGTTACTTTTTTTTTTGTTTAATAATAACAGTCTTGTTATTTATAGCCACACCTCATATTTGGAGTAATCTGTGACTACTCCATCTCCTTTACACCTCTAACAAACCTGCCACTTCCATCTATACTTTGCCTACTGTTTACTTCCTCCCACTCCTACCTCCATGACTTTTCACATGCTGCTCCTTTAAATTCAATGCAATTCTCTACCTCTCTCCTTCGTACTCCACCTCTCTACAAGACCTCAGATTTCTCTTAAGACCCACTTCTTCACCA
Organism: Crinia signifera; assembly: GCF_055691185.1. NCBI lineage: Eukaryota > Metazoa > Chordata > Amphibia > Anura > Myobatrachidae > Crinia > Crinia signifera. Next base: position 217,194,690 of record NC_139221.1, on the reverse strand, counting down.
AACCCAGGCAAATCTAACCCTCTGTTCCATGCTCACTGTGTACCCCATCTGTGTCACCACCTCCTTTTCAGAATGTAAGCTCTAAACAGAAGAGCCATCTTCCCTCATGTGCTTTTCATTCTTTTACTTAAACCATCTTTAATGGCAGCAAATTGTTTTTAAATGTTATATTTTGATGGGGGGGGGGGGAAATACTTGCTGAACTCCTGTGTACTTATAATGTTGCTTGCTTCTCTCTACGGGACATCAGACTAGTTTCCCTGCTTACTGTATACAGGTGTGATTTATTTTAGTGTCTTGGCTGCAGTGCATCCAGCATTACTCTTTTTTTTATTTATTGTTTCACAAATTAGGAGTACAATACAAGCAGACTGTGATATCAAAAGTCTCTCCTTAGTGCAAATTACTATGTGTCAGTAAACTAAACATAAAACAAATTACATTGAGTAACTTTAATATTTCTCCTAACAGTAAATATCTAAGTATCACTCCTACATAACAATAAACATAAAAAGGAAAAAGGGGGGACGGAGTATACGGGTGGGGGAGAGGTCAAGACAAAATATGAAAGACTTTCATTTATTTAGATTTTTAGGGTCTGAACTTAGATCTTGACAGGAGCATTATGTAGATAATTTTAACAATTCAAATATAGGCAAAAGCAAAATCATCCCCCTAGGGGGGCCTTGTTAATTGTCTATATGAAAACCATGAAGGGCACCAAAATGTACAGTTTTCTGCAACCCTGAAACTCATACTTGCCGACTTTTGAGTTGCCCTCTCCGGGAGAGGGCAGCCAGCTCTGTTCGGAAGGGGGGCGGGGCCATTTCCGGGAGTGAAAAAGAGGCGGTATGGGGTGTGGCCACACAGATGCTGCCCTGTTGGGGGGCGTGCCTACAGCGTTGCATCATTTTAGCCCTGCCCCCCGCCGTGCAATGCCTGTATTTCAGGCATTGCACGGCGGGGGCGGGGTTAAAATGCTGCGATTTACTGAATTTGCACCTTTTAGAGGGCTGAAATTGGCTCTACTTCACACAAAAGTGTTCAGAGCCCGATGAAGCAACAAGCATTTTTGTGCCATAAAGTGTGGCTGATGTCGTGATGACTTGCACCCACAAGTACATCACACTGAATAGGTTTTTCAGTTGGTTTATTTATAAAGAATTAGTTTTATTGAAGATGCCCATAGCAACCAATCAGAATACTTCTTATATATTTAGCACCTTCTAGAAGAGAATAGATCTGGTTGCCCATAGCAACATCCCATCTTCAATAGAACTCCCATCTTAATAAATAAAGCCTTCTATATATGTTTATATTGTCATGTAAATTAACTTTTTTTCTGGTAATTTAACCAATTTAGACTATAAAATTCTGTTTAAAATACTTTCTTTTCTTTTTAAATCAATTGTGCAACCTTGTAAAAGTATGGTGAATTATATGTAGTTACTGCTTCAATAGCAAGGAGAATGTAACACATCATTGATACTGTACTTTTTTTTTTCTATAATTCTTCTACATAAAGATGACAGGATTAGTTTCAATGTAATAACATCCACTGTCAAGCAAATTCATTTCGCAAAGCATTATTTATTTGCATTTCTTTCTTTACTCCAAGTGTTTGAATCACCAAGTTAAACCATATTAATCACTTTATATTACTATGAGTTTGCTACAGATTTCTGTATACTAGATATGTCCACTAAGATTATATAAATTTTCATCTCTAGAAATTGCGACCTTGTAGAAATATCTCCACGTTAATTTGATGAAACTATGTTTCTAAATGACAAGGCCACTGCTGAACAGATGAAACTGCATAGATTAAACTTTATTGTTAGATTTTTTATTTTTAAATCTATGTAATTCACATTTGGACACATATTTTAAAGTCCTTTTTTTATTAAAGAACAGCCATTTATGCAACTTTTAAATAACCTTCTAATGCCTGATTATACATCAGTACAAATGACATTTTTTTAAATAAATGCATGGTGTCTTTCTGGCTATTTTTACCTAAAATACCTAAAAAGTTAATAAAAGTTTTTTTTATTTTAAAACCCCCCTTTGATTATTGGCTTATCTTTTCTCCTGTTTTGACACATGAAATGATCATTAACACAGTATCTTGACATGCATCATTGTGTTCTGTGTTCCAATGAGGTATGAGCTATTGACCCTTCTAAAATGTTTGTCTACTATGGACATTTAATGAATGATGATGCGACCTACTGTAGGGGAATCCTGAGTTCCTGACCCTAATGACTAAGTATCCAATTTGACACAAGTATTTAGTATTGCTCAAGTGTGTGGTTAGCTACTCTGAAATGCAGCCGCCCCTGCAGTCACCAACACTGCACAAATAGCAATGATACTTACTGTAGACAACATGGCTGACTGCACATCTGTGACCAATGGTCGTACATGCACACAGCCATGGAAAGAAAAGATTTACACCAGGAGTCCTAGTTCTTGGAGGAAAACAAAGCAGCCATCTGGGAACACTGAACTGTTCATCAAACCCCCTTTACTGCAGATTGGAATTCAGCAAGCAGCAGAAGGATTCTGTGAAAAAATTATATAGGACACCCTGGCTACTGAGGGGACAGGATCTGGACGGGAATTGGTTGAGCAGCAATTAGCTGATCTCAGGCTAATCAGCTAATTGATCTCCGCTCATGTCCAGGCAGCAGCATCTCCACATGTAAAAAACACAGTAACTTGTAACTATTATGGCTTGGAACATTTCCTGATAGTTTAGATGACAGCACCTGATGTAGAAACAGGCTTCAGCAGTCTGACATATGACACTAAATTTAAATTTTTTTAAGGGGTATATTCAATCACCGGCGAGCATCTCCCGTCGGGCCCTATTCAATGCTGTCTTCGCCGACAGCATTGAGCAGGGTATCTCGGCAGAACGAGCCCGACATCACAAGCTGTCGGGCTTGTTCTGTCGAACGGCCGGAAAGTGGCGAGCTGCCGGCTGCAGCTCGCCTCTTCCCGGCCGCAACTCGCAGCCACGTCCCCTTCTCGTCATTGACATTGAATCCCGCCTGCATGTTCTTGGTCGAGCTGTCCGAGAACGGGACTGGGTCACCGTGGTCAAGCAAACTCGACTGCCGTGACCCCCCCCCCCTCGACTGCCGTGACCCCCCCCCCCCCCTAAATCTTAGAAGGGTTTTTAGAAATGTTTAGAGGGGAGAAAGATTTCCAATTCTGTTCAATGACTGCCCAAGTTGTAATTCCGATATGTCTTACAACAATGTGATTATACTTCACAAAGCTATAGAGAAACAGGTAGAGAACATGGGATCATGGGATCTGCATATTGGGGGATTTAAAATTAGGGTAAAACTATTTTCAAAGTGGATGGATCAAAAAATACACAGACTATAATTCCTTCTTGGACATCATTACACCAGACAGACAACGGTTTGTTCAACTTAAGGCCCATACATACTAGGTGATTTTGAAGTTAAAGTAGCTCACTTGCGTTTTGAGCTACTTTGAGCTCAAAATCTCCTAGTGTGTATGGGCAGGTGATGAGCACTGATGCGCACTCCCACATCATCACAGTCTTCTGCTGTGGAAATCGCTGAGCCAGGTGAAAATCATTCCATACGCACTGGGAAGCTTTTGAGCTTGAATGTAGCTCAAAAGACAAAACTGAGCTGCTTTCAGCTCAAAGTCGCCCAGTGTGTATGGGCCTTTAGTGGATTTCTGTTCTTGGTTTGGTGTGGTTTACCTCTTTAACCTTGTCTCAGTACTGGTGCATTTATTTGTTTGGGCTTGCCTTTACAAAGTGTTTTTTTTTTCCCCATTCTTGGGATGGATCCTATTCGATATATGATTCTAGCATCAAATACTATGGTTTTGGTGGTGAAAGACAGGGAGAGAGTCCAAAGAAGACGGGATCATTCTTGCTGCAGATGTGCCATGTGTACTGTGTGGTGGGACACAAAATTGGGCTTGGATAGGGAGCAGGGCATGGCCTCGGTGCTGAAAATTGTAATATTTTGCGGCGTAAAAACGGCGATGGATAAAAACTTGGCGTTTTTCAGAAAACATACTGGTAAAACAAGGCGACGGACCACCTAGCTGGTCATGACGCAGAAGCGTGCATCATCACTCATTGTATGTCGCAAGGGCATTCACATTAGGCAACTGAGCTCAAAGCCAGCAAAATACGTGATTTTGAGCTCAAAATCACCTAGTGTGTAAGGGCCTTTAAGGCTACTTTTTAACCGTTTACCTCAATAGCAGTTTGCATGATGTCATTTTCTTGACAAATGTAATTACAGCTACAATTCATTTTACACATTTTTAGAAAAAAAAAGTCCTTTATGGATTTTTTTTTCTAAATCTCCAACAAAATGGGAATAATGGCAAATAAGATGTAACAATGAAATACAAAACATGCAGAGCAAAGTAAGCATTGTGTCTGGTTATGTGGCAATTTACCATCTACATAAATTTAGGTACAGTGCCAACACACATACTGTAGCAACTGTATTTATTAGTTAAGAAGAGACTCGGTGTACATCACGTATAATTAAAACTTCTACAGCTGCTCTATTTCTCCCGAAAATATAGCAAAACCTGTAAATAAAGGCCAGCTATGGGACTACAAGGAATTGCTCTTGTTTTCAGCCTGTCTTCTCAGCCATTTCCTTTAGTCTCAACACTAAAACTGTCAGGCTTAATTAAGAATGATTGAGAATAAGTATTTCAGTGCCATAAATCTACATTTGGCCAAAGTAACATGGCATCTTAGCGAACAGTATTTCTTACGGAAGCATTATTCAGGTTTTTGCTATAAAATGTTATGCTGTATTTATTATTTATTTATTAATCGTTTCCTATATAGCGCAGCATATTCCGTTGTACTTTACAATTGGAAACAACAGTGGTTAAACAAACTGGGTAGATACAAACCGACATGGAGGTAGAAGGGCTGTAAGTAGCTGTGTATTTTTTCCACACACAAACGCTCTCGTCGCGAAATAATTTTCGTTATATTTCTAGTTTATTACAATATTTTGGTGTATTTTTACTTATAATGTTATTTGACTGCAGTCTCTGTATTCACGTAATTTAGGGTTTTTAAACAAATTCCTATATACTAGCCTAGAATACACACTATGGGGTATATTCAATTGTTATTTAAACTGCCGCCTTGTCGGAAAGATGGCAGTTTCTGCCTTAAGTAGGTCATAAGGGGTTTAGACCTATTCATTAAGGTCTGTTTTTTTCTGAAAGGCCTGTTACGACCTGTAGGAAACCACATGGATTGGCGGAATAGCCACATATCCACGTGCTTTTGTTGGAAACACATTCCTGTGGTTATCCATTTATGACCATCTCAATCTGACTTTTAAAAAAGTCAGATTGAGGCAGGCAGGTGTCACGCGCCGCCGCGGCGGTACACGGCGGGTCCTGTACTCACCCGTCCGTGTCCGCAGTCGGCTGGCGTGTGTCGGCCTCCATGTCAGGTGAGGCGGCAGGCAAAGGTCCGGCAGTGTTGGAGGGCAGCATGGAAGTCTGCAGCGTGGTCTCACTCTAGGCTATGGGTGCCTTGAGACCAGCGCCGCCATCTTTCTTAAGGGCAAACAGGGGATTGGGCCAGGTCAGAGCTGCACACCTGTTTCACTGTGATAGCCAATGGCAGCCGCCTTCTATGCATATAGAGGATCTGCCCAGGTAACTCAGTGTCAGTGCAAAGAGTCTTCTGTGCCGTGCACTTCCTGGAAGGCTCCTGACTCATTGTGTCCTTGCTATCCCAGCTGTGTCCGTCAGCTCGCTTTGGCTTCAGATCCAGTGCTCCTTTCCAGTCACGCTGGTCGCCAGCTTCTCTCTGGTACCCTTGGGTGCTTCCTCCTGGATTCCCCAACGACCTCCTCTTCAGCTACCTCTAGCCGCAGTCACCTCCCATCTTCTTCCAGTTCCGGATCCTCTATTTGCCACCATCTTTTCATCTCTTCATCAGGATTTTCTTCATCATTGTCTTCTGGACATTCATCCTCATTGTCTTCTGGACATTCATCCTCATTGTCTTCTGGACATTTATCGTTTGCCATTTACTTTGATTCCTATTACAGTTGTTCTCAAAGAAGTATTTGAGTCCTGTATGACAGCCTTTATTAAACCTGCTCGTTTTAACCCTACTACTGCCTCCTCCTCAGTCCCTGAGCACCACACGACCTCATCAGAATCTTCGGCCGTGACAGTTTGCACTGACCCGATGGAGTCGGGTGAAAATCAGGGATCTCTGGCAAACGTATTGCAAGGCATTATGGGCCGCCTGGAAAAAGTGGAGTCTTCACAGCGGCAAGTGGCGCAATTTTTACAATCACTGACTTCCTCACAAACCACCCCTCCAGCGGCTACAGCAACATCTTCAGTATCCTCGGGAGGAGTTTCCGCCACGCCACCAGTCGGGTCCATTATTCCCCCTCAGTTACATTTGCCGACCCCCAGCAAGTACGATGGGTCTCCTAAAGGATGTCGCGGGTTTTTGAATCAGTGCGATGTGCACTTCACTCTCCAAGCCTCCAACTTTCCAACTGACAAGGCGCGTGTAGCCTACATTGTCTCCCTCCTCTCGGGATCTGCCCTAGAGTGGGTTTCGCCTCTGTGGGAGAGAGCAGATCCTCTACTAAACAACTACGATGATTTCATTGCCTCCTTCCGACGAATCTTTGACGAACCAGGTCGAGTGTCATCAGCCGCTGCAGAGATTCTGAGAATTCGACAAGGTAGCAGATCGGTGGGCCAATATGTGGTGCAGTTCCAGACACTAGCATCGGAGTTGGAGTGGAATGAAGAGGCTCTCGTCGCCGCGTTCTGGAATGGTCTTTCCAGCCGTCTCAAGGACGAACTAGCTACCCGTGACACCCCTTCCACTCTGACAGCGCTAATCTCCTTGTGCAATAAAGTTGATCTGCGGCTTCACGAGCGACAACTGGAAAGGACTCGTTCTGAACGTTTTCGACCTCGTTCTTCTTCTGTGGTTACTTCTCCTGTAAAGATTGGATCATCTACTCCTTCTGCCACAGAAGAACCAATGCAAATAAATCGGTCCCGTCTCTCTCCCGAAGAAAAGAACCGACGTCGCAGAGATAATCTCTGTATGTACTGCGCTTCATCTTCTCATCTTCTGATCTCTTGTCCTCTTCGTCCGGGAAACGACCGCTCCTAATCTCCACGAGGGAGGCTAGATTAGGAGTGTTATCGCCTGCTCCCTCCACCATAGACTCTACCATCTCAGTCACCCTGAGTACTCCTCGGGGACAAACGTCCATGCAAGCTCTACTGGACTCAGGTGCGGCTGGGAACTTCATCTCGGCCGACATGGCTGCACAACTCTCCATACCTCTCCAACCACTGGAACAACCTCTGGTCCTAACAGCCGTCGATGGCAGCCACATCTCCAGTGGCCATGTCACCTCACAGACGGTACCGATCCATCTTCAAGTTGGAGCCCTGCACCAAGAGAAGTTAGAGTTTTTGGTTCTCCCTCAGTCCTCTCACCCTGTAGTCCTAGGGATGCCGTGGCTTACCAAGCATAACCCCCATGTCGACTGGCTAACTATGGAGATTAAGGCCTGGAGTAAGGACTGCTTTTCTTCTTGCTTATCTCCTGTTATTCCTATTCTTCTGAGCAAACCTCAAGCATTTTCTCCCCAGCTTCCTGCCTCCACCATACCCGCACCATACTCGTCTTTTTCAGATGTCTTTAGTAAAGGAGGTGCCGATACATTGCCGCCCCACCGGCCATGGGATTGTCCCATTGATCTCATTCCAGGCAAGACACCACCACGGGGAAGAACGTACCCTTTATCGTTGCCTGAGACCGAGGCCATGTCGGCATACATCCAGGAGAATCTGGAGAAGGGATTTATCCGGCCATCCACCTCTCCGGCAGGAGCAGGCTTCTTCTTCGTCAAGAAGAAAGATGGCAGCCTGAGACCGTGTATCGATTATCGGGGGTTGAATGACATCACCGTTAAAAATCGCTATACGCTGCCCCTCATCACTGAATTGTTCGACCGAGTTAAGGGGGCCACGGTCTTCACCAAACTAGACTTGAGGGGAGCATACAACCTGATCCGTATCCGCCAGGGGGACGAATGGAAAACGGCCTTCAATACCCGAGATGGACATTATGAATACCTCGTTATGCCGTTTGGTCTGTGTAATGCTCCAGCCGTTTTCCAGCAATTCGTGAATGACATCTTTCGGGACTTGTTATATATTTCCATTGTTGTCTATTTAGATGACATCCTCATCTTCTCGTCCAATCTCAGCACTCACCGGCACACCGTTCGGGAGGTGTTAAGCCGTCTTCGCCAGAACCAGCTTTTCTGTAAGCTCGAAAAGTGTGCCTTCGAAGTCTCGTCAATTCCCTTCCTGGGTCATATTCTTTCAAGTACTGGGCTGGAGATGGATCCTGAAAAAGTCCGCGCTATTCAAGATTGGACACCCCCAACCACTCTCAAAGGTTTGCAAAGATTCCTCGGCTTTTCCAACTACTACCGCCGCTTCATCCGCAATTTCTCCTCTATAGCAGCACCTCTGACGGCTCTTACCCAAAAAGGGGCCAATCCTGCCCAATGGCCGTCCGCAGCTACCAAGGCTTTCCAACTACTGAAACAGGCGTTTATCACCGCGCCAATTCTTCTTCAACCTGATGTGAACCGACCCTTCATCCTGGAGGTTGACGCCTCTTCTGACGGAGTAGGAGCAGTTCTTTCGCAAAAAGGAGAGGATGCAGAGCTTCACCCTTGCGCATACTTTTCCAAGAAATTTCTCCCGGCAGAAAAGAACTACCCTATTGGAGAACAGGAGCTGCTCGCTGTTAAGTTAGCCTTCGAGGAGTGGCGGTATCTGTTAGAGGGGGCTCGTCACCAGATCACAGTTTTTTCCGACCACAAAAATCTTTCTTTCTTAAGACAAGCACAATGTCTCACTTCACGCCAGGCTCGTTGGGCTATGTTCTTCGAACGCTTCAATTTCCAAATCAAGTATCGTCCAGGTGTTTTAAACAATAAAGCTGATGCCTTGTCTCGGTCCTTCAATCCCAGCTCAGATTCTGAACCACTTAAACAGTCCATCCTGAACCCTGTCGTTTTTGCTCATGTCTCTCCTCACCCTACACCACCTGCAGGCAAGTCCTTTGTGCCGCCCAATTTACGCAAGAAGCTGTTGACGTGGGGCCACGCCTCCCGCTTTGCTGGACATTCCGGGGTACAAAAAACTTTACAATTTCTCCTATGATCATATTGGTGGCCAACCATTCGACAGGATGTAAAACACTTTGTATCTTCATGTGTCAAGTGCGCCCAACACAAGACGTCTCGGACTCCCCCAGCTGGAGCTTTGCTACCACTGTCCATCCCAACGGAACCATGGACTCATCTGTCGATGGACTTCATTTCTGAATTACCCTCCTCTAGCGGTTACACTGTTATCTGGGTGATAGTCGACCGATTTTCCAAAATGGCCCACTTCGTGCCCCTAAAATCATTACCTTCGGCTCCAGTACTAGCCCAACTCTTCATATCCACCATCTTCAGGCTTCATGGGTTGCCCAAAGAGATCATATCCGATAGGGGTGTGCAGTTTGTCGCCAAGTTCTGGAGAGCTCTGTGTACTGCCGTTCAGGTGAAATTAAAATTCTCCACCGCCTTCCATCCTCAGACTAACGGGCAAACCGAACGTGTCAACCAAGACCTAGAGACATTTATTCGACTTTTTGTGTCCTCCTCTCAAGACGAATGGAAGGATCTATTACCCTGGGCGGAGTATGCACACAACAACTCTTATCACTCCTCTTCAGGTACTACACCATTCTTCACAGTCTACGGCAAACATCCACGGTCCCCTGATTTCTCAAGTTTGCCGTCTCCGGAGGTTCCGGCAGCTTCCATGTCTCTTCATCGTTTCAAAAAGATATGGGCTGAAGTTCACAAAGCTCTTCTTCAAGCTTCTGCCAGATATAAGAAAGCAGCTGATAAGCGAAGAAAGGCAGTTCCACCATTTAAAGTAGGGGATCGAGTGTGGCTGTCTACCCGCAATCTTCGACTTCGCGTACCCTCGATGAAACTTGCCCCTCGTTTTATTGGTCCATTCCCCATCACCCAAGTCATCAACCCGGTGTCCTACAGATTGCAGCTTCCATCTTCTATGAAGGTATCTAATTCTTTTCATATATCTCTTCTCAAACCATTGAAATTAAGCATCTTCCAAAAGAAAGTACCCCGACCCTCAAAGGTCAATACCGAGAAGGATGCTGAGTTTGAGGTCAGACGAATCATAGACTCTCGTTATCGCAACTCTCGACATCAATTTTTGGTGGAGTGGGCTGGTTTCGGACCGGAGGAGAACTCCTGGGTGGATCAAGCTGATTTACATGCCCCAAGTCTCGTTAAGCGCTTTTTTCAGAAGAATCCTCACAAGAAGCGCAAATGTCCTGAGGTTACCCGAAAAGGGGGGGGTACTGTCACGCGCCGCCGCGGCGGTACACGGCGGGTCCTGTACTCACCCGTCCGTGTCCGCAGTCGGCTGGCGTGTGTCGGCCTCCATGTCAGGTGAGGCGGCAGGCAAAGGTCCGGCAGTGTTGGAGGGCAGCATGGAAGTCTGCAGCGTGGTCTCACTCTAGGCTATGGGTGCCTTGAGACCAGCGCCGCCATCTTGCTTAAGGGCAAACAGGGGATTGGGCCAGGTCAGAGCTGCACACCTGTTTCACTGTGATAGCCAATGGCAGCCGCCTTCTATGCATATAGAGGATCTGCCCAGGTAACTCAGTGTCAGTGCAAAGAGTCTTCTGTGCCGTGCACTTCCTGGAAGGCTCCTGACTCATTGTGTCCTTGCTATCCCAGCTGTGTCCGTCAGCTCGCTTTGGCTTCAGATCCAGTGCTCCTTTCCAGTCACGCTGGTCGCCAGCTTCTCTCTGGTACCCTTGGGTGCTTCCTCCTGGATTCCCCAACGACCTCCTCTTCAGCTACCTCTAGCCGCAGTCACCTCCCATCTTCTTCCAGTTCCGGATCCTCTATTTGCCACCATCTTTTCATCTCTTCATCAGGATTTTCTTCATCATTGTCTTCTGGACATTCATCCTCATTGTCTTCTGGACATTCATCCTCATTGTCTTCTGGACATTTATCGTTTGCCATTTACTTTGATTCCTATTACAGTTGTTCTCAAAGAAGTATTTGAGTCCTGTATGACAGCCTTTATTAAACCTGCTCGTTTTAACCCTACTACTGCCTCCTCCTCAGTCCCTGAGCACCACACGACCTCATCAGAATCTTCGGCCGTGACAGGCAGGATGGTGCCAGGTGAGCAGCAGTTCTACCCGGCGCCGTCCTCCCGCCCTCCCCAGTCGCTCACCCGGTCCTGCTGTCAGGCCAGTTGAACAGCAGCAGCTCCCCTGGCGAAGAGGGCGCCGGCCCGCCTCTGGCCGCATACTCGCCGCCTCCTCAGTCACTCACCCAGTCCAGGCGCTGACCGGCAGCAACAGCAGTGGCCAAATTTGCATTTGTCCACTGATTGAATAGTGCATGTTGGATCCACTCCAACACATGAATGTCAGAATCGTTCCGACATTGATTGAATATACTTCTATGAAGCAAAACTGAGCAAGTAACTTTACCATGAAAGCAGCCAGTATTTACAAAGCTACTTTCTTTACTACTTTACTCTTAACCAGGCTGTGCACCTGCTTTAAAACTTCTACATGTATGACCTGGATTAGAATATATCTGACATCCTGGGGTTTACTTCGTAAACTGGGAGTTCTACTGAAGATGTAGGGTTACCACCTTTTTGTTGAGAGATTCCCGGACAGTGGCCCGCCCCTTGACACACCCACAGCCCACCCACTGCCCCGCCCCAGCTCCGCCCCTTGACCCGCCTTATGTTGATTTTTTTTAACCTTTGCTTCAATTTTATTATTGATTTTGCATACCATAATGCCAGTTACATCGTACACAGTAATGCCCGTTATGCCACACACCGCGATGCCCATTACATGTTACGCCATACACTGCAATGCCCATTACACGATATGCCAGGACTGAAACAGTTTTTTTGTAAAGGAGGAATGATATAGACAGTGCGCGCCGTAGGCGCGCGTCAAAAATTTTCAACATTATGCCGATTACATGTCACACACCCATTACATAGTATACCACATGCCATAATGCGCATTACAGATTATGCCCATTACTCGTTATGCCAGGACTGACATTTTTGTAAAGTAAAAATTTTTCAACATAATGCCGATTACATGTCACACACCCATTACATTGTATACCACATGTAATATTGCCCATTAAACGTTATACCAAGCATTGTACGGCCCATTACATGTTATAGCAAACACCGTTATGCCCATTAAACATATGCCACACACAGTTATGCCCATTATAGATATGCCACACAGAGTTGCTCATTATACAAATGCCACACACAGATGCCCATTAGATATGCCATACACCATTATACATATGCCACAGAGATGATGACCATAGACCATTACAGACATGCTACAACCCATGATGCCCATTATGCATATGCCACACATTGTGATTTTATATTGCAAAAATAAAATGGAAAGTGTGCAGGATTATCAGCAGAGCCAGTACCTTGAACTTCAAGCAGCACTTGCACATCTTGCATGTGCTCGTCTCCAGACAAGGAGCCAGTGGGGCCCAGGAGCGCTGTATTTGATCCATCAGGCAGTGGGGGGTGGCACCCTTGCATCTTTTAGTGGGCAGGATGCATTGCAGAGTCAGGTCCCCCATCCTGCTCTGCTGCAAAAGTCAATGACCGCACACCAATGAAAGGGGTCTGTGGAGCGGCGCCAGCGTGCTTGCTTTGAAAACATAGAGACATTGCACAGGGGGAACCGTTGATTGGCAAAGAGCCGTGACAGACGGCTCTCTCAGCCAATCAACGGACGCTGATTCCCGTTTGCCTGCCACTCCACACTTCACTGTCGCCTCTCTTAAAATTATTTTTTTGGGGGGGGGGGCAGTACAGGAGCATTGAGGGGCGCCGGGTGGGGGTCACTTCAATCTCCGGGAGAGATAGCCACAGCGCGGGACCTGCTGCCTCTCAGTCCTGACATTTCAAATCTCGCGCCGCCGCCCGAAGCATATAGGAGCTCGCGGTCCGGGCAACCAATCAGGGCGCAAGATTTGAAAGGCCAGGTCTGACATGCAGGTCCCGCGCTGCGGCATCTTCTCTGGAACACCACCCGTCCCGACACCTGGCTTAATTACCGAAGTGTGACCGCCAGGGGTTACGGAATACATATGAATAACTAGCTGTAGGGATGCCAGCTGTCAGCATCCCGACAACGGCATCCTGAAGCTGAAAATACTGACCCCTCTAAAAATCCTAAAATAACCCTAATCCCTAACCCGCCTGTCCCGAGTCCTGACCCTAACCCTCCCCCCCACATGCTAACCCCAACCTTCCCCAGTGGTGCCTAACCCTCAATCTCCACCCCCCACAGTCTAAAGCTAACCCTCCCCCCTCCCCACATTTTAACCCTCCCATCCCTGCAAAATAACCCTAAGCCTCCCCTGCGGTTCCTAACCCTAAGTGTCCCCCCTTTCTCTGCAGCTAACCCTAATCCTCCCCCCCCCCCAACCGCAGCCTAAACATAACCCCTACCCTGCAGCCTAACTTTATCCCTACCTAATCTTACATTTTTGATATCCTGAGGCAGAGGCTGGGTAACGCTGACTATACCCCACCCGCGGCTGCCCCAGCATCTGCAGCACAGCGCTACTTACACTCCCTGTGCAGATCGCTCCTCCTCGAGCCGGCTGGAGTCTGGACTGAGCGGTGACCTGCTTACTGCGCCGTCATGTGGACTTCCGGCCGGACACGCTGCTGCCACTGACTGGACTGGAGAGGACAGGTGAGAGCTGTGGCGCCCGGTGTGAACCGCCCGGCGCTCCCTGCCTGTCACTCCGCACGGCGGCACCCGAGTCCCTCACCTGGTGAGCTATTTCAAAAATTGCGCCTGCTCTGCTCGCGTTCCTGCTGTCAATCAGGAGCCGCCGCACCCGATTGGCTGGCTGACCGCGAGCAGGGCGGGCACAATATTTTAAATAGCCGCAGGCAGCTCTGCTAGAGCTCTGAGCTAGTCCTACGAGTCCTGACTCCTCACACAGTCGCAGCGCTGCCGGTCTCTAGCTGGCTGTCCCCGGCAGCGCTGCGCAGGATCTCCGGTCTCCAGTTCCCGGACATTGTATAGTCCGGGAACGGCACCCGTCCGGACTCCGGACACCCGGTCTAATTACCGGACTGTCCGGAGTAATCCCGGACGGGTGGTAACCCTATGAAGATGTGATGTTGCTATGGACAACCAATCATATTCTATCTATTATATAGATATATAAGGTGCTAAATAAATAAGAAGTGGATTCTGATTGGTTGCTATGGGCAACATCTCTTCAATATAACTCCCATCTTAGTAAATAAACCCCCCTGAGTGAGATCTGATTCTATAGTTTATCGTATGCACACCAATCGAAAGAGAGCTTGACTTTCTGTGTTCCACAATCATCGCGGTTACATTGCAGCCGCATGTACCCATATGGAGGGCTAAGTCGCACTCACAACCTAGGAGCGCTGGGCTGCTGGTTTATAGATTGCATTTATGTCACACCTGCGGCGCAATGTAGCTGCCATGAATGTGGCTACATATGTACAAGTTTCTCTCACAGACCAGTGACATTTATATCTCCTTTTGAGGGAAATTAGGAAAATTTTGGAACTTTATCTGAGTGCCAAATGCGCTTTTATATTTTCATAGGTATTTGCTCCAAACCCTTGGCAGCCCCCAGGTACAGAAAACTTTGAAAAGTGATAAAATTGAGACCAATAAACACCCAGCCAACCAGCTCCTTACTGCCGTGTTACAGGCTGGGTTTGAAAAATTACAGGTAGGAGCTAGATGTTTTTCACTCCATACTTTATTACTTATTAAATCCTGTCACAAAACAATCAGTAATTTGGACTGAGCCATAAGAGTATAAACAGAGAAAGTGTTCAGATGAAAGAATAGAAAAAACTATGGTTGACAAACATGAGACACTAGTAACAAGAGCAAATGACTAGCCCATTTTAAGCATTAGGCAACTATTAAAGTGCAATGTAAAGATTGCTGTGCAGTCAATATCTGAATCGGTTAGTCCTTGAGTGGTATTCATATTGACTGCTTACTAACACATTTTAATGAGAGCTGCTGAGATAATCAATTGTGCGGTTTGATTCAATTAACTAGCCTACCATCACTTCAGCAGATGGCTCAAGCCATTTGACTTTTATGAGGTGTCTTCTATGGAGCATAAAAGTAATTGAAAGAACTTACTGGCATGCACTTGATGTATTCAAACATAAATGAGAGATAATCTGAAGATGCCTGCTAAATATGGAGATGAATGCAAGCAGCTGTTATGCAGTACGCACTTTGTAGCATTGAGCGTGTGCTTTGGGGAATAAAAAATAATCAATTGACTTCCACCAATGAACAGACTAGTACTGTATATTACTTAGTCTGGTTACTGTAGACTTTATTATGAAGAAAGTAAACTTATAGATATGAATGCTACAATATCAGCTAATTGTACAATGTTAGTATATGTACTTAGCATGCTCAGTACTTTGGTACTAATGACCTCTGATCTCGTCACGCTGCGCAGTGCTGCCGGGAGAAGTCGGGCAGCGTCTGAGCGATGCTCAGACGCTGCCCGGCATTAGACTGCGCGCATGCGCAATCTAATCCCGAGATCCCGGGATTGGAAACTCCAATCCCGGGATTGAAATCCCGGCGTTTTGGGGGCCAAATCCCGGGATCCCGCCGATCCCGGGATTGGCCACCCTATTTGCATAGGTTTTTTTTTTTTTTTTTTAGATGGTTGGTATGCAGTGGGACTGAGTCATTTCACAAGTGTTCATTTATCCCAGGTGAATGGAATGGAGTTGTGTCCCCTGAAAAAAAATATATAATATGCAATCACAGGCAGCAACTGCGTTGAACTTACACCTGTGAAGAGAACCCCCTCTCACGGCATAACAGAATTTTGGCTCCTGCTTTGTGGCATAATGTCATTTTTTTTGGGCTCATGTTTTGTGGCATAATGTCATTTTTTGAGCTCATGCCTTGTGGCATAATGTGAATTTTGGCTCATTCCATGTGGCATAATGTGAATTTCGGCTCATTTTGTGTGGTATAATGTGAATTTTGTCTCATTACGTGTCTAATAATGTGAATTTTGTCTCCTTCCATGTGGAATAATGTGAATTTTTGCTCATTCCATGTGGAATAATGTGAATTTGGGCTCATTCAATATGAAATAATGTGAAGTTTGGCTCATGTTGTGTTGCAAAATGTGAATTTTGGTAAAATGTGTAAGGGGCATATTGCATTGGGAGGGGAATATTTTGCAAAGAGGGAGACACAGGTGAGTAGATCACTGGTAAACATTTCCAAAAAAGTAAATCCTGGCTTATAAAAGTCCAGCCACCCCTGCTTTAGACTATACAACTTGAATATTTCGAAAGCGATGTAAAGTTCTCAAAGAAAAAAAGGTGATGTGTTTGTTAATGTCCAATTTTTTATTTTATTATTATGTTTATATGTAACATGATTATTATCATTAGTATTATTATTTCCACTTGTAAAGCACTGTGTGTATACTGGCCCCACATAGATAAATGTTCTATAACTGTTTCAATAATTAAACGTCAAAGAATATGCTCCAAATGCATCGGATAATTGAAAACACAACTGACATCTTTCATTTCCTTCAAAAATAAGCCCCATACGCGCTAGAAGACGCCACCGATGCCGTTATTGGCAGCAGCGGGGATCTGGCATCAGGAAGTGCATACACAGTTGCCGATGCTGGCGGAAGAAGAGCGACGGGGGTAGCGGTGGCCATGCTGCATCTGCGAAAACAGATGAGGACCCCCCTCGTCTGAACATGCAGTGTGATGGTGGGGGTTAATGATGCACAGGAGCACGCATCGTTAATGATATTGCGTGTACACACTAGACAAGATTGTAAAAGATATCGCTCTCAAAGGGTCCCTATGAGCGATATTTTTCACTATCTTGTTTAGTGTATTTGGGGCTATAACTTTATAACCAAATAACAGTATGTGATATATTATAAGAGGTGTTCTATAGTTACTGTACTAGTGTTTTTTCTAGTTCCCGCCATCTTTGAAAACCCATGCAGTTCCTCTTCCCTGCCTGGGGTGTCGCTGTCTGCTGTAGTGCTTCAAGCACAGTGAGGTCTCTATATCAGCACTGATATGCAAACCAGACCTGTGCTAGAAACACCACAGCAGACAGTGACACCCCAGTCAGGGAACAGGAACTGCATGGTTTTTCAAAGATGGCGGATGCTAGAATGAACACTACTGTATATTCCATTGTGATATTTTGGAACTAAGCAGTCGTCCTTTTACAAAACACTCATTCTCTACCTGGGTACTACTTGCAAAGAAGTTGAATAGTTATATTTTTTTTTCAAAAATGAAACCTCTTAGCACATGACTGAGCTGACAACGAAAGCATTAGGTAATATCTCAAGAAAGGCAAACAACATTTGAAAATTAATAGCTTAGAGACTGCAGTAAAACCAGGAAGATCTTGACATTTTCTCAATTATCGCAAAATCTCATAAGTATGAACAGAACTATTTTTAATTAAACTGATAGTACTTAAGGCTTATCCTCCACTGGATACCAGTTGTGCAAATAGAAAAAGCAAATTCCTGCATTGGAAAACAAAACAAGGCAATAAAAATCAACCAAGGAAAGAGAAGCACTTATCTCTTGGTTGCTTTACGCTTCACTAGATAAGTTGCAATTGTCAAAAATGTATACAGAGATAATGAAAGCATTGCTCTATACTGAAAGGTTATGGTAGACTTGGAAATAAACAAATGTCTGCCTCATAAGATGAGAGTAATTAAGTCTTGCATTTGTTAAATCCTGACCAAAAATTCCATGCACCTACAGTAAGTCTTATGTTCTTGACTCTGGTCACTGTTAGATCAACCTGACATTTGTTTGTAGATTGCCCTCTCCTTTACTAAAGTGAATATATGGATTACATGCACTGATTTGGAGTAACCAGTACAGAACAGTGCCAAATTATGACTTGGGGATCTTTCGTACTCTTTCCCCTGAGGTTTCACCCATCTCCGTGCCCATATGCAGTTTGATGATATGGAGTAATTAGCTCAGTAGAAGAAGGGTGTTTGGTGCCGTGTCTAAGTGCTACATCAGGAACTACAGAAAGCAAATGACATAATATAGCTTTACTGGCAGTATTCAACACAAATGAAAAGAAAAGAAATAGCCTAGCCTCCATTAACTCAATTATGTGCCCCTGACTATCATTGGCAGTTAGTCTAAATACAAAGTCTATCATAAAGTCCCAGCCCCAACTTTGACAGGTACGGATGTGTCCCGCTACATCTTTGCTGCTTATATCAGTGTGGCGTAGCAAGAGCACAATGCCAACGCATTGCGTTATGCTAGACTTGAATAGAGAGCAGAGCGCGTATGCTTGCAAGTCTATTGTTTGCGAACACCCAGTCCCCTTTGCAGGCGCATCACAGCATGGATGTAAGAAGACACATCTGTATAACACAGGCTCCAGCCTGACTTGGCTTTAGCTGCCACAGATACTCACACATATGCAGCCACACAGTCTGGTCTACTTCCTTGCAGGTGTAATATAGGCTCTGCATTCAGGCTCATCAGCCTGGCTTTCTCCAAGTACCGCTCAGTCCCAAAGTGTGGTGATCTCCTCTGTCCCTTACAGGTATAGGCACAGATCTCCTGACCCTTATTGGCTCCTCAAACAATGAGCTCTGTTTCTCATAATCCCATGTGGAATGTGTATCTGCTCCAGCCCAACTTGGGCTCTGTTTCAAATGGGCAGCATACACAGGGCACAACCTGTCCTGATTTTAGAGTTTTCCAGACTGACTCTCCACTGCAGCCATTAGGGATTCCCAAGCCTGCCTTATCTCTCTTATGTGTGTGGATTCCTCCTGCTGCACACAGAATGCATGTGTCAGTATTGTAATTTATACTCTCACGCTGCCACATCAGTAATAAGTAGCACAGGGATTCCCACATTAACAGTACAGGATTTAGTGATATCTATACTTGAGCACGAAAGTTAAATCAAAATAACTGATGTACTATTTGTCAGCTATGCTAACCTTAAAACCTGAACTATAAGTGTGCCTTGAGGACAGTACTGTATTTAGGAACCCATGACTTAACAGGAACTTTTCATTTATAGGAGCATTACTGTACATTTGTTTCCCATTTTCAACATCACCACTAGCCCGAGAGGTGTGAATTCCCTAGAAAGTTCCAAAGTATGCCAAGAACAGATGGTTAAAACTGAATTTTTGTCTGCAGCTCCTATAGAAGCTCTGGGCAAGAACGGATGTTGGGAGCTCAATAAAGTGAAAAGAGAAAGGCGAGGAAGGTCCTCTAATGCTAATACAAAGAGCTTAAACAAAAGCTAAAAACGCTAGCTCTAGGGTTAACTCACCAAATGAATTTCCTTTGCTTAATAACAGACCAATGCTTCCCAACTCCAGTCTTCAAGTACCAACAGGAAAGTTGCACAGGTGAGTTATTCTGTCAGGAATTATCACCCTCCAGGTTTTACAGAAATCCTACTCAAAATATGACCTGTTGGAGATTATCTAGACCAGGAATGGGGAAAATAAGAGTATAGAAAATAAACAAATCAAATCCGTGACCAAATTTATTTCAATCAAACAAAAAAAGAATATCCAATAAGAGAACATCTGACGTGTGAATCAGAAGGGAGTAATACATCTCCTCGAGTGCCCATGTGGCCTACAGTACATTAGGCGAAAAGAAAGCTAAAAATACAAATAAGAGGACATATGTATAATATTACAAATGGACTTATAACACACAGCGTGTCAAATCACTTTTCAACACATCATAATAAAGATTTTACACAACTAAAATTCATTGCTATTCAAAAAGTAGAAAAAAACTGGAGAGGGAGATCAGATAGAAAACCTCCTCAAAACTGAAACAAAGTGGATCTATCATATGAAGACATTATGTCCCTCTGGATTGAATATAGACATAGATCTAAAAAGTTTTTTAGAAATGTATTTTTTATAAAACAGTTTTTTTTTGTAAGAGACCGTAAGTATGGAGCCGTAGACTGGAAGTTGAGACAAGAGCATACAGAGCTAAAGCCGCGATCATACTGCAAGCAACACAGAGTAGGAGAAGAAACTGCTGACCCACCAATTCAGTAAGGGACAGCTAGGGTAACCTCCTATATTATATCCAAGCTGAATGATTATTTCTGCACCACCGCAATCTTATTAAGTCTGGCAATCTGCCACTACACTGCGGCAAATGAACTTATAAAGAGAACATTCCATTTACCTGGTCACCGTAACCAATACACAGAGTGTAAACATTTTGGTATTGCATATTTTATTTTTTTTATTTTTTTATTCTCTCATCTGTTTTTGTCTTTTTTTCTTTTCTATCCCAAGGTCTTGAGGACCGGTTTGGCTACCCCTGATCTATATCTACCATTGACACTTTGGCGGATTCATGGCGATCATTAGGAAATATCTGGATTTCAGTAGATTTCAAATTTAAAGTAGATTTTATATTTAGTAGGATTTCATATTTAAAGTCATTAAATGAATAAAATATTCCTAACATGCCCCTCACACGAGCCAGAGTCCCAGGAAAGCTTTTACAACTATAACTGAAGCTTGACAGCTTCCAACATCATTGGTACATGAATGTGAGTAGAAGAGGAAATAAAATAATGGACGACAATCCTTTTCCCCACTCACACAACCCCACCAACTCCCCTTCTGCTCCACAATTTTGGTAATTGCTATGATAGTACTGAAGGCTGTCTTGGGAAAATGTTGTGTTTCTGTTAGCGTACGCCCTGACCAAATTGTTACAATAAATATACATCATGCCTTTTTATTTGCCAACAACGAGTACAGGAGAAAGAAACCACTAGAAACTAGTGGAATGATGGGCGCTAATTAGTGGATAAATTAGTGATTATATATATTTTTTTATTTTAAAATTTCACTTTAATATTCACTTTAACCCCTTCCTGACAGAGCTAGTTTTTGCGTTCCTGACAGAGCCATTTTTTTCAAATCTGACATGTCTCACTTAAGTGGGGATAACTTTTTTTTGCTTTTACTTATCCCAGTGATTTTGAGATTGTTTTCTCGTGACACATTGTACTTCAAGTTAGTGGTAAATTTTCGTCAATACAGTCTGTGTTTTTTTGTGAAAAATACCAAAATATCGTGAAAAAATGGAAAATTTAGCGATTTGCAAAATGTTAAATTTTCTGCTTGTGAGACAAATAATCTTACCACTCAAAATAGTGAATAACTAACATAGACCATATGTCTACTTTATGTTGACATCATTATTTCAACTTCCTTTTAATTTTTTGGGACACTAGGAGGCTTACAATATGAATAGCAAATTCTCAAATTTTCAAGAAAATTTCAAACACTGATTTTTTTAGGGACCAGTTCAGTTCTGATGTGACTTTGAGGGACTTGTATGTGAGACACCCCCATAAATGATGCCATTTCAAAAAACTGCACCCCTCACAGTATTCAAAACAGCATTTTGGAAGTTTGTTAACCCTTTAGGTGTTTCACAGGAATTAAAACAAAGTGTAGGTGAAATTTCAAAATTTCTTTTTTTTTGCAGATTTGCAATTTTAATACATTTTTCTAAGGAACACAGTACATTTTACTAGAGAAATGTGACTAAAAATTGATTCCCCCAATTCTTTTGTTTTCATAAATATCCTATATGTGGCCCTAGTGTGCACGGTGACCAAACCACAGGCTTCATAATAGAAGGAGCACCTACTTGATTTTGGAGCCTCCTTTTTATGAGTTTATTTTTTAGGCACCATGTAGGTTTCTAGGCACCATAAGATGCTAAAAGTTAGGAACCCCCCCACAAGTGACCCCATTTTGCAAACTACACCCCTCAGGGAATTCATCTAGGGGTATAGTGTACATTTCAAACCCCCAGGGGTTTCACCAATTGTGGTACAACTGGGCAGTGAAAATGAAAAATTATTTTTTTTACACAAAAATGCAGTTCTGGCTCCAAATTTGTCATTTTCAGAAGGTATGAAGGAGAAAAAGCACCCCAAAATCTGTGCCCCAATTTCTCCCGAGTACGGCAATGCCTCACATGTGACCAAAAAATACCAGTTGGGTGCATGGCAGGACTCAGAAGGGAAGGAGTGATTTTTGGATTTTGCAGCTCAGATTCTGGTGGAATTTTGGTGGGTGCTATGTCGCATTAGCAAGACCCCCCAAGCACCAATACAGTGGAACCCCCCCACAAGTCACCCCATTTTGAAAACTACACCCCTCAGGGAATTCATCTAGGGGTATAGTGTACATTTCAAACCCCCAGGGGTTTCACCAATTTTGATACAAGTGGGCAGTGAAAATGAAAAATTACATTTTTTTACACAAAAATGCAGTTCTGGCTCCAAATTTTTCATTTTCAGAAGGTATGAAGGAGAAAAAGCACCCCAAAATCTGTGCCCCAATTTCTCCCGAGTACGGCAATGCCTCACATGTGACCAAAAAATACCAGTTGGGTGCATGGCAGGACTCAGAACGGAAGGAGTGATTTTTGGATTTTGCGGCTCAGATTCTGGTGGAATTTCGGTGGGTGCTATGTCGCATTAGCAAGACCCCCCAAGCACCAATACAGTGGAACCCCCCCACAAGTCACCCCATTTTGAAAACTACACCCCTCAGGGAATTCATCTAGGGGTATAGTGTACATTTCAAACCCCCAGGGGTTTCACCAATTTTGATACAAGTGGGCAGTGAAAATGAAAAATTACATTTTTTTACACAAAAATGCAGTTCTGGCTCAAAATTTTTTATTTTCAGAAGGTATGAAGGAGAAAAAGCACCCCAAAATCTGTGCCCCAATTTCTCCCGAGTACGGCAATGCCTCACATGTGACCAAAAAATACCAGTTGGGTGCATGGCAGGACTCAGAAGGGAAGGAGTGATTTTTGGATTTTGCAGCACAGATTCTGGTGGAATGAATGGTGGGTGCTATGTTGCACCAATACAGTGGAACCCCCCCACAAGTCACCCCATTTTGCAAAGTACACCCCTCAGGGAATTCATCTAGGGGTATAGTGTACATTTCAAACCCCCAGGGGTTTCACCAATTTTGATACAAGTGGGCAGTGAAAATGAAAAATTACATTTTTTTACACAAAAATGCAGTTCTGGCTCACAATTTTTCATTTTCAGAAGGTATGAAGGAGAAAAAGCACCCCA
Source organism: Crinia signifera (assembly GCF_055691185.1). Classification (NCBI taxonomy): domain Eukaryota; kingdom Metazoa; phylum Chordata; class Amphibia; order Anura; family Myobatrachidae; genus Crinia; species Crinia signifera. The sequence goes on along the minus strand of NC_139221.1, from coordinate 217,171,249 downwards.
AAATCTGTGCCCCAATTTCTCCCGAGTACGGCAATGCCTCACATGTGACCAAAAAATACCAGTTGGGTGCATGGCAGGACTCAGAAGGGAAGGAGTGATTTTTGGATTTTGCAGCTCAGATTCTGGTGGAATTTTGGTGGGTGCTATGTCGCATTAGCAAGACCCCCCAAGCACCAATACAGTGGAACCCCCCCACAAGTCACCCCATTTTGAAAACTACACCCCTCAGGGAATTCATCTAGGGGTATAGTGTACATTTCAAACCCCCAGGGGTTTCACCAATTTTGATACAAGTGGGCAGTGAAAATGAAAAATTACATTTTTTACACAAAAATGCAGTTCTGGCTCGAAATTTTTCATTTTCAGAAGGTATGAAGGAGAAAAAGCACCCCAAAATCTGTGCCCCAATTTCTCCCGAGTACGGCAATGCCTCACATGTGACCAAAAAATACCAGTTGGGTGCATGGCAGGACTCCGAAGGGAAGGAGTGATTTTTGGATTTTGCAGCTCAGATTCTGGTGGAATTTTGGTGGGTGCTATGTCGCATTAGCAAGACCCCCCAAGCACCAATACAGTGGAACCCCCCCACAAGTCACCCCATTTTGCAAACTACACCCCTCAGGGAATTCATCTAGGGGTATAGTGTACATTTCAAACCCCCAGGGGTTTCACCAATTTTGATACAAGTGGGCAGTGAAAATGAAAAATTACATTTTTTTACACAAAAATGCAGTTCTGGCTCAAAATTTTTCATTTTCAGAAGGTATGAAGGAGAAAAAGCACCCCAAAATCTGTGCCCCAATTTCTCCCGAGTACGGCAATGCCTCACATGTGACCAAAAAATACCAGTTGGGTGCATGGCAGGACTCAGAACGGAAGGAGTGATTTTTGGATTTTGCAGCACAGATTTTGGTGGAATGAATGGTGGGTGCTATGTTGCACCAATACAGTGGAACCCCCCCACAAGTCACCCCATTTTGCAAAGTACACCCCTCAGGGAATTCATCTAGGGGTATAGTGTACATTTCAAACCCCCAGGGGTTTCACCAATTTTGATACAAGTGGGCAGTGAAAATGAAAAATTACATTTTTTTACACAAAAATGCAGTTCTGGCTCAAAATTTGTCATTTTCAGAAGGTATGAAGGAGACAAAGCACCCCAAAATCTGTGCCCCAATTTCTCCCGAGTACGGCAATGCCTCACATGTGACCAAAAAATACCATTTGGGTGCATGGCAGGACTCAGAAGGGAAGGAGTGATTTTTGGATTTTGCAGCTCAGATTCTGGTGGAATTTTGGTGGGTGCTATGTCGCATTAGCAAGACCCCCCAAGCACCAATACAGTGGAACCCCCCCACAAGTCACCCCATTTTGCAAAGTACACCCCTCAGGGAATTCATCTAGGGGTATAGTGTACATTTCAAACCCCCAGGGGTTTCACCAATTTTGATACAAGTGGGCAGTGAAAATGAAAAATTACATTTTTTTACACAAAAATGCAGTTCTGGCTCAAAATTTTTCATTTTCACAAGGAATGAAGGAGACAAAGCACCCCAAAATCTGTGCCCCAATTTCTCCCGAGTACGGCAATGCCTCATGTGTGACCAAAAAGTGGCAGGACTCAGAAGGGAAGGAGTGATATTTGGATTTTGCAGCACAAATTCTGGTGGAATGATGGTGGGTGCTATGTCGCATTAGCAAGACCCCCCAAGCACCAATACAGTGGAACCCCCCACAAGTGACCCCATTTTGCAAACTACACCCCTCAGGGAATTCATCTAGGGGTATAATGTACATTTCAAACCCCCAGGGGTTTCACCAATTTTGATACAACTGGGCAAAATTACATTTTTTTACACAAAAATGCAGTTCTGGCTCAAAATTTTTCATTTTCACAAGGTTTGAAGGAGAAAAAGCACCCCAAAATATATGCCCCAATTTCTCCCGAGTATGGCAATGCCTCATATGTGACCAAAAAATACCAGTTGGGTGCATGGCAGGACTCAGAAGGGAAGGAGTGATTTTTGGATTTTGCGGCTCAGATTCAGGTGGAATGAATGGTGGGTGCTATGTGGCATTAGCAAGACCCCCGATGCACGGTGAATTGATGGACCTAATAATCCATAGATGTGTGGTATATTTTAAAACACTCCTTTATGCAAAGGCCGGGTTTGTCAGGGCAAGTTTCACAGTGGAAAATAGTTTCCTTTCTTATTCCCCTTTTATAACAAACTTTGCACCTTTTTTGTGTCCTGCCCTTTTTTGCAGTGGAGGGGATTTTGTTGGGAAAATGCTGCCCTGGTACAATACGGGGGCCAGTACTAGAAGTACTGGGGCCCTCTGCCTGCTGGTTCCCAAATATCAGGCCCTTTATGACTTCCTCTTGAAAGTGCATAAATGTCCCCCTCTGGCCGGTAGAACGGAATAGCACGTAAGCATTATACAGTGCCATCTGGATGATATACACGGCCAGCTTCTTGTACCAGATTTTTGTTTTCCGCAGGGCACTGTACGGCTTCAGTACCTGATCTGAAAGATCCACTCCGCCCATGTACCTATTGTAATCCAGGATACAATTAGGTTTTGAGGTGTGGGTACTGGTACCTCGTACAGGGACGGAGGTGGTACTGTCTCCGTGAATTGTTGTCAGTATAAGGACATCCCTCTTGTCCTTATATTTGACCAACAACATATTTTCAGTGCATATTCCCCTGCTTTCACCCCTTCTCATTACTTGGGCAATGTGCGTTTTTGGGAGGCCTCTTTGGTTCTTGCGCACAGTACCGCAAGCTGCTGTACCTCTTGAACCAAGGGCCTTAAACAGGGGGATGCTAGTGTAAAAGTTATCCACATAGAGGTGATAACCTTTATCCAGGAAGGGGTGCACTAAATCCCAGACAATTTTTCCACTAACACCTACGAGGGAGGGGGGGCATTCTGGTGGTTCAATACTTGAATCCTTCCCTTCATATACCCTAAACCTGTGGGTGTACCCTGAGGTGCTTTCACACAGTTTATACAATTTTATGCCATACCTTGCCCTCTTATTGGGAAGGTACTGGCGGAATTTAACCCTTCCTTTAAAATGTAAAAGGGACTCGTCCACACAAATGAATTGTTGGGGGATGTACATCTCCTCAAATTTGGCGCTGAAATGATCAATGACCGGCCTGACTTTGAATAGCCGGTCAAAGGTGGGATCATCTCTGGGTGGGCACTGTGCATTATCGCTGTAATGCAGAAATTTAAGGATCATCTCAAAACGAGTCCGGGTCATGGCCATACGGTAAAATGGGGTGCTGTACAGAACATCTGTACTCCAATATTGCCTAATTTCTGGCTTTTTTACTATGCCCATATGAAACACCAGACCCCAAAACGCCATCATCTCTACTGCATCTACAGGGGTCCACCTAGCAAATGATGACGTGGGGTTTTGAGCAATAAACTGCTGGGCATATAAATTAGTTTGGTCCACCATTAAATTTATAAAATCATCAGAGAAAAATAATTTGAAGAAGTCAATTTCTCTGAGACCTGTGGAATCAAATTGGATTCCTGGGATGGCCAAAAACTCATGAACCTGGGGCTCAAAATTGGCTGGTGGTGGGATCCATACGGGATCAATCATTGGGGGGGGGGTCTCAGCTGCTCTACGGGGGCGTCTTTGAGGGGGTCCCTCATCACTAGAGGAGGAAGATGAGGTTAACACAAATCCTTCAAATTCCCCGCTTGCCTCACTGGCTGTGTCACTGTCAGAGGCAAGCATGGCATATGCCTCCTCCGCTGAGTACATTCTTCTGGATGACTGGGATGACATTTGGGATGACCTTTGGGATGCCATTTTTATTTTTGTGTTTGTGGTTGTGAAATGTTTCAACACGTGTATAGTGTAGGGGGGGGGGTACAAACTTTATTTCAACCAGGTAGTGTGTATGTAGTGCAGAAAAAAAAAAAAAAAAAGGTCCTGCACCAAAAATTGAGCACAGATGTTAGTCAGTAACGACCGTCACTGAACAGCGCTCAAAGGCAACAGGAATTTATAAAAAAAAAAAAAAAAAAAAAAAGGTCCTGCACCAAAAATTGAGCACAGATGTTAGTCAGTAACGACCGTCACTGAACAGCGCTCAAAGGCAACAGGAATTTATTAAAAAAAAAAAAAAAAAAAATCAACCCTGTGCCGAAAAAGCTGATCAGTGATGTACGTCACTGATCAGCGCACAGTGGCCACAGGACACCCACAAAATCACAGTGTGTGTAAAAATACCCACAGCACCCTCAAAAAAAAAAAAAAAGGTGAGGGGCAGCAGGTGCACAACCTTTGGTGCAACTGGCAGGTATATATTTCCTGCAGACACAAAATATAGCACTCTATCACTCTCTGTCACTCTCTCTCTCTATCTCTCACTATCTATCACTCTATGACACTGCAGCACTGACAGGAATTTAAAAAACAAACCCCTGCACCCCCAAAAAAGTTGCTGATTACCTCAGATATAGTGATCAGCACAAAAGGCGGGGGCAGCAGACACAAAATTTAGCACTCTCTATCACTCTCTCTCTCTATCTCTCACTATCTATCACTCTATGACACTGCAGCACTGACAGGAATTTACAAACCCCTGCACCCCCAAAAAAGTTGCTGATCACCTCAGATATAGTGATCAGCACAAAAGGCGGGGGCAGCAGACACAAAATTTAGCACTCTCTATCACTCTCTCTCTCTCTCTCTCTCTCTATCTCTCACTATCTATCACTATCTATCACTCTATGACACTGCAGCAAACCCCTGCACCCCCAAAAAAGTTGCTGATCACCTCAGATATAGTGATCAGCACAAAAGGGGGGGCAGCAGTCAGTTATATAAAAAATATATATCACAATCTGTCACTATCTCTCTATCTCTCTCTCTCTATCTCTCTCTCTATCTATAACTCTATTACACTGCAGCAAAATATAGCACTCTCTGTCACTAGGCCTCTCTATCTCTCTCTATCTCTCTCTATCTCTCTCTATCTCTCTCTATCTCTCTCTCTCTAGCTAACTGCAGCAGCACAACACAGCACAACACAGCACAACACAAGTAGCAAGATCCAGGCAGTGATCAGGTAAGTATTTTGCACGGTTTGCACGGATCAGGTCAGTATACTGCGGCAGCCAGGCACGGTGACCACACTGCACGCAATTCCAGACCGGAATGGCGTCTGCAGTGCAGTCACCGTTAGTTTAAACCCCCCTCCATGGCTGTGATTGGTCCGTCGGTCCGACGGACCAATCACGGCCTTTGGGGGCGGGCGGGGTGAGGTGGGGTGACACCAGTGTCACCCTTACACCCCACGGTGATTGGTGCTGTACTTTACAGCACCAATCACCTCCGATCCCTTGTCACCGGCGAACGTTATTCGCCGGTGACACAGAAAACGCTGTAATTGGCTGTTCACACTGAACAGCCAATCACAGTGATCGGCGACGGGGGGGCGGCATCGCAGCCCCCCCCGGGCACGCAGGGACATGTCTGCTGTCAGGGACAGCAGACATTGTCCCTCTGTCACTGCGTCTCTAGACGCAGTGACAGTTTTCAGCCATGACGTATATATACGTCATGTGTCGGGAAGTACTTCCCGACCATGACGTATATATACGTCAAATGTCGGGAAGGGGTTAATATTATAATAATGAGCACCAGATCTATAGGTTTGCTAGTGTATGCACACCAATTTTCCTTCCCCTGAGTCCACTAATAAGTTGGCTGAGGGAAGGCAGAGAATACTAAGAATTTTACCAAAAGGTTGGTGAAACTGCGCTAATTGATATTATAGCACCATGGATGAAGTTACACATAAACACACATAAACAAAAAATTGAAATAATATTATCTAGGCGGCCACCTACAATAAATACAACATCAGAAAATAAAATAAGAAGTAAATATAAAATGGTTTTACATATATTGTATATCATTTAAAAAAAAACTACATATGAAATAGTGTATACAGAAATGATTTTTTTTATATTGAGTGTTTTTATGTTTTATAATTCTACTTATAATAAAAATTAATTATAAGGGCACAAGATTGGAGGACTTAAATGCTATCTCATTGATCACATACCCCCACTCACTAGGGGAGGTGATAGGGATAAACTTTTACTACAGCGCAAACTGAGATGGATCCACAGACTGCAGTGCCTAGCACCCCTAGGACTAAATGAGGATTTTAAAATGGGCTGTTTTATTTAACTGTTGGTTTTGCCACACACATACAGTACCTAAGTGTACTACCAACTAGTGCGCCACACAGAGATAAAACGCAGCCTCACACACGCACAATGCCTCAGTGCATTACAGATATGCATACTTCTGACCAACAATGGGTGGTCTAACCCACATACGATTCCACAGTGAATCTATTTATGTTGTGTCCCACAGTCATTATCTACATTGTATCGACATGCTGATGCCATGTCGACGGCACCGCCGTGTGCGCGATTTCTCTGTCTGTAATTTCACTGCTGACACAGCTCATGTGTCGACTGGTGAATCAGCACCGCCGTGTGCTCCCTACTTGTGCTGCACCGCCGGGTGCCTCTGTCATATATGGTACTGTTTTCACGTTTTTCTATAGAGTGATCTGTGTTGTCACTTGATAGCGTCTTGCACACCCTTATTGGCCGACCTAAATGTCTGTTATACCAGACATATTGCCATATTTTTCCTTACATCTGGCACACCGCTATATACGTACCAGCTGTTTGTCAGTAAGCCCATAGTCCTGCATTAAGTACACTAACCAGGCTCAGTCTCTCCATCCATTGTCACATAGCTGACGCTACCCACCCTGTCACCCCCCATCTTTTGATTATTCACATAACACTTCACAGCACTGGGTGTCACAGCGCTACGAGCGCAGGACGTGCTGATTGGTCTCACAAGGGGATTCCCTATGACGCGCCCTCCACACTCCCAGTTAGCCGCGCGCAGCAGCACCAGTGGTGCTGAGTGACAGCGCATCCTTACCTGACACGGAGGAGGTCTTGGCGCCTTTTATACAGGTATTTAAACCTGCACACGTCCTGTACTCATTGTACCCCTGAGGAAACCTGGCTGGCTGCCAGTTGAAACGGCTGTCGGATCAGCCGCTGTGTACCTCGTTCAACTAACTGTAATGTACCGCTAATACACTTTTGTTTTTGATCTATCTGCGTGTGCTGGTTCTTTTCTTTCTTGTCACCAAGGGAGTTAACTGCTTGTATCTATTGTATTACGAACCTTGCACCGCAACCCTGGTAACCATCCTATACTGTGTGCCACCTTGTTACAATCAATATACCTATCACTTTATGAAGGTTGAGCACCAGAAACTAACAGTGCAGACAGCAGGATTTCCCACAGGATCCTTCTGTGCCAATATTGACTGTAAATATTTTTTGCGTTTTTTATTTCACTCAGACTTCAACAAGGACAGTCCAGAGGAAGCATACCAGGACCTGCTGAAGCTCAGCAGAAGAGAAATCGAATTACATTTGCACGGATTAACGCTATCGCAATACTACAAAGAGCAATTAATACCCAGAGGATTCAGACTGCGCAACCAGCCAACACTTGGGAGACATAGCAATGAGTTCTGCACTAAGTGGTGTAACATACTCAATAAATGCTCCCAAGACCTTATGCTCCTTGTAATTGAGCAGACTGGTCTGGACCTCGCAAACATCAAAGGAGAAATTGCAGAACTGAAACTTGCAGAACCGTATCAGGCTCTGTTACAACCCGATTGCGACCTCCTGCAAAAATTGAACCAAGATCTAGAGAAATTCAAAGATAATCTCCTCAAGTTTAAAAAAACAAAATATAAACAAGTAAAACTTGATTATAAAGAAAACAAAGTGTATCCATGGTACTCAAGAATTGAACCAAGGCGGTTCCGCCCACAATTCAGAAGAGGGGGCAGAAGACCCACAGCTCAGTTTACGGACATTGACAGCCCGAATCAGACCTCAGCAAGTGACTCAGACACACCAGCAACTTCCCAGGGGACACAATACTTGGCACGTTCGCAAAGACAACGAAAACCGCCAAAAAACCCTCTATACCCACCCGTAGAGGTGGGCGAAATAGAAAAAAAAGCGGGGACCCAAGAACCCCCAAAATCAGTAGTGTTCAACCTCTCGAATCATTGCCTGACCACAGCTGAGGAATCCCTACTTGGAAGAGGACTTTCTTTTGTCCCTACACTGATTCAAGACCCTTTTGACTGGCAGGTCGATATGTTCAAACTTGGGCGACAGCTGAGGCTGAGAGATTTCTTCCAAGGAACCCCATGCCTCAGACACCTACCACCACAGCCATTACTTTGAAAAAACTGAGTACTTTCGACCCCCCAACCCTGAACCCCTCTGTGAACACCTTCATGCGATTGCTCAAACGGGACACCTGTCCATTCATTGAACGTCAAAAAATCTCTTATTATAATCTTACCAAAGATGAACAAGATGCCATTATATCCCTGAAAAATGACAAAGACCTTGTTATACGAGCCGCAGACAAGGGAGGTGGAATCGTACTACTCAATTATGACTACTATGTTAAGGAAGCACTTAACCAGCTGACACAGGAAGACTGCTACCTGCCCCTGGATCGAGACCCTACATGGAGATATAAGAAGGAGATCGATGGGATCATTCAATTGGGCATAGCTAACCGCTACATAAATAAGGAAACTGCGGAATTTGTCACGCAGAGCAGCCCTAAAATCCCAATCCTTTACACTTTGCCAAAAGTGCATAAATCCCTCTCTGCTCCGCCAGGACGACCAATAATATCGGCCAGAGGGTCACTGTGTCAGCCGTTATCCCAACTTGTTGACTTATTTTCTACAGCCAGTTGTGCGACAAACTACAAGTTTCATCGAGGACACAACCGATTTCTTAAGAAAACTCAATGCTCTGACAGATCTACCGGCCGATCTCATTATGGCCACTCTAGATGTTTCGAGTCTTTACACCAATATCCCTCACCTTGAAGGGATCGAAGGAAGCAAAGAAGCTGCCACCAATAGCTGCCACTACATTGGACCTCCGGTCGAGTATTTATCACTACTCATGGAAGTGATCTTAAACAAAAATTACTTCTTGTTTCAGAACCGATTCTATCTGCAACACCGCGGGACTGCGATGGGGTCGAATATGGCCCCGGCGTACGCCAATCTCTTTATGGCGGCATATGAACAGGATCACATCTATAACAACCCTCAATTCAACAAGCACATCTACCTGTATGTAAGGTATATAGATGACCTGTTCATAATGTGGACAGGTGGAGAACAAACGCTGCTAACGTTTGTAGACCACCTCAATTCCCTACAAGGCACAATCCGGTTCACAATGAACCTGAGCAGAAAACTGATCAACTTCTTGGACGTTACAGTGCTTCTCGAAAACCGACAAATAACGACCAGAATTTATACTAAAGCCACCGACAAAAACACCTTACTTCACGCTACAAGTTATCATCCGACGGCCCTTAAAAGAGGCTTACCATACTCACAGATGGTGCGAGTATGCAGAATTAATTCAGATCCACAGCTCCTACCAGAAGCATTGGCATCAATGGGACAGAAATTCCTTGAGAGAGGATATGCGCAAAATGACATAGATGATGCACTGAATAAAATTGCACTACTCAAAAGGGAGGACCTCCTCAAACCAAAACAGATATCACCTGGAGAGGAGAATATGCGGATCAACTTCTGTAGTACGCATACGGTGGCATCTAGTCACATCAAGAAGATGATCATGGAACACTGGCACATACTCGCTAGTGACCCCACTCTACCCTGCATTCTTCAACAACCACCAAGGTCTGCATACCGTCGAGGACCAAATCTCAAAGATATGCTGGTAGTTACAGACTTTGCACACAGTAAACCCCAAACCAAGAACTGGCTATCCATAAAAAATGGAGTATTCAATTGCCCTGGTTGCTCTAACTGTCCGTTCCTTGTCACAGGCAAAGAATTCACTAACCCGCAAGATGGCAAAAAATATAAAATTCGACATCGCCTTGATTGTAACAGCAAGTATGTTGTCTATGCTCTCAGATGTCCCTGCAACCTCATATATGTAGGTAAAACTACACGCATGTTGAAGGAACGCTTAAGTCAACATAGATCGTCCATTAAAAAAAAGTCTCCTTCCCAGCAGCAAAGAATATAAGATCTCTGCCGGTTGCAAGACACTTCTTGGAAAAAGGGCACAAGAGTGGAGGACTTAAATGCTATCTCATTGATCACATACCCCCACTTACTAGGGGAGGTGATAGGGATAAACTTTTACTACAGCGTGAACTGAGATGGATCCACAGACTGCAGTGCCTAGCACCCCTAGGACTAAATGAGGATTTTAAAATGGGCTGTTTTATTTAACTGTTGGTTTTGCCACACACATACAGTACCTAAGTGTACTACCAACTAGTGCGCCACACAGAGATAAAACGCAGCCTCACACACGCACAATGCCTCAGTGCATTACAGATATGCATACTTCTGACCAACAATGGGTGGTCTAACCCACATACGATTCCACAGTGAATCTATTTATGTTGTGTCCCACAGTCATTATCTACATTGTATCGACATGCTGATGCCATGTCGACGGCACCGCCGTGTGCGCGATTTCTCTGTCTGTAATTTCACTGCTGACACAGCTCATGTGTCGACTGGTGAATCGGCACCGCCGTGTGCTCCCTACTTGTGCTGCACCGCCGGGTGCCTCTGTCATATATGGTACTGTTTTCACGTTTTTCTATAGAGTGATCTGTGTTGTCACTTGATAGCGTCTTGCACACCCTTATTGGCCGACCTAAATGTCTGTTATACCAGACATATTGCCATATTTTTCCTTACATCTGGCACACCGCTATATACGTACCAGCTGTTTGTCAGTAAGCCCATAGTCCTGCATTAAGTACACTAACCAGGCTCAGTCTCTCCATCCATTGTCACATAGCTGACGCTACCCACCCTGTCACCCCCCGTCTTTTGATTATTCACATAACACTTCACAGCACTGGGTGTCACAGCGCTACGAGCGCAGAACGTGCTGATTGGTCTCACAAGGGGATTCCCTATGATGCGCCCTCCACACTCCCAGTTAGCCGCGCGCAGCAGCACCAGTGGTGCTGAGTGACAGCGCATCCTTACCTGACACGGAGGAGGTCTTGGCGCCTTTTATACAGGTATTTAAACCTGCACACGTCCTGTACTCATTGTACCCCTGAGGAAACCTGGCTGGCTGCCAGTTGAAACGGCTGTCGGGTCAGCCGCTGTGTACCTCGTTCAACTAACTGTAATATACCGCTAATACACTTTTGTTTTTGATCTATCTGCGTGTGCTGGTTCTTTTCTTTCTTGTCACCAAGGGAGTTAACTGCTTGTATCTATTGTATTACGAACCTTGCACCGCAACCCTGGTAACCATCCTATACTGTGTGCCACCTTGTTACAATCAAAATATATATATATATATATATATATATATATATATACAATATCCTTTGATGTTATTTAGAATTTGTGCCGTCCAGGTTCCAGCTCACTTGAAATATTTAGTCACTGAGTGTATTTAATATTAGGACACAGTCTCTTTGATAAAGTTTATAGTTGGTGCCAATGCACAATTGTAGCTGATTGGCTCAACTGACTGGGGTACTGAGACACCTGGAGACAGACACCTTACTGATTGAGCTATTTGGGGGTCACCAATACTTATCTTGCCTCAGGGCAACTTGGATGAAGTACAGGTCGAGTATCTCGTATCCGAATATCCGTTATCCGAATTATTCCGAAAACCAGACATTCCAGAAAGTGAGAAAAAAATGTTCTTTTGCTAAAAACTCACTGGGGACATTTGTAACAGCATCACTGGGGACATGATATGTAACTGCCACTATATATGTGCAAGACAATGATTGCTTGGCATTCAAATTCAGTGCTGAGATAGTACACACATTTTTTTTCACGGTTTGAAACCTTGTTTTTTGAACAAATAAAATATATTTGTGTGTATTTTATGTGGTAATAAAATATATTTGTGTGTATATTATGTGTTTATACAGCATAAATGCAAGGTACTTCAAAATACATCATTGAAATATTAAAATACTCCGAAATACGGAATAATCCGTTATCCAAAATTCTCCTGGTCCCGAGCATTTTGGATAAGGGATACTCAACCTGTAGTAAAAGAGAGTACGAGCTTGTCCTAGTGCAAAGTGACTGACTTTGGCGGGAGAAAAAATCCCCGAAAAATGACCCATTTTCATGGTTTCAATTGTGAATATGGTGTTTTCTCCGGAACGTTTTTTTTTTTTTTTTGTGTTTTTTTTTTTGGGGGGGGGGGGGGGGGGAAGGATGCTCTGTAATTGATGTGATCAAGAAAACTTGGTGGGAAAAAAAACAGGGTAAATCCCTTTTGTTTGCCTTTAATAGAATAGTGCACCTATGTATGTTCCAATGTCCAACAAACTCTTTACTGAATGCTCCAGTAAGTCCAGTAACAATGCATTACACTCAGTTCTTTAGGTGCAGGATTTAAAACACTTCTGTTTATTGTCTTTACTTGTGGCAGTTTATTTGAAACATGAATTGGTCTGAAAAACAGTTTTGCATCTCCTGTGCTGGAAACATGAAAGGGCTGCATTATGGCATATAGTTATGCCAAAGATAAGCCAATATATTAAGTTCAATACTTGGATAATGTTTGGAGCACTGTGAGTGTGGTATATTGTGTCTTATCAATAAGTGTCTGGTTGTCAGATCTTGCTAATAAGAAATACAGTAACTGTTGCAGTCTGTTATTGAAAAACAGTAACTGTTACAATAAGTATTACAAGTAACAGTGTAAACTATTTTATGTATCATTTTAAATATCACTAAACATTAGATGTATTTGTTTCTTACATCATAATACACTTGAACGTATTTAACTGTAAATATATTGGCTTATCTTTGTTATAACTACTATATATACTCAAGTATAAGCCTACTTTTTCAGAACATTTTTTATGCTGAAAAAGCCGCCCTCGGCTTAGTCGAGTGAGGGTCCCTCGGCTTATATTCGGGTCGACTTATACTCGAGTATATACGGGTATATGCCGTAATGCAGCCCTTTCATGGTCCCAGCAAAGGGGATGCAAAACTGCTTACAAGTGATGATGGTCGCTGATGAAAATGACACACTGCTGGGAGAAGAGGCAGGGGAAGTCGCTGGTCGGAGGTGCACACTCCAATCGCTGGCAATATGGTCGCTTAGCAACCATATTGCCAGCGATTTTATGCCCGTGTGTATACACCTTAAGGAAGGTTAAGTCAGCCTAGAATGCACCCATAGCTCCAATTTGACCCAGAGGTTCTCAATGGTGTTAAGATCTGGACTCTGAGGTGGAAAGTCCTTCCAGGTTACCAACTTTTCCGTAAAACTAGCAGAAACAGCCCCACAGAATAAAACCATCACCTCCATGCTTTCCTGTACAATGCGTTACACTGTGGCTTCAGAATTTTGCCTACATAGTGAATCTCTCTCTGTATACACACACACATGCAGCTGTGTCCACATCAGTGGCATAACTAAAATCTGTGCACCTCTGCCCAAAAAATATACAATGCCCTCCCCATCTGCCGCCGCCATTGCTGCATCTGTTGTTGCTCCACTGCCAGCAGATCTTCCGGTCTGCGGTCCCGGTGCTCCTCCTGATACAATGAAAATGTCCAAAATAGCCACTGCCTCAAAGCAGACAGTTACTAAGGATGCATTGTACATTGGAATGTTTCTAATATGTTGTTGGATTAAGTTAAAGGGACAATTAGCTTTTATAACCATACAATATTTATTAACTCATGCACGTTCTAAAACTTATTATGGAACTTTCAAGCAATTCGCAAAATATTAATATGTTCAAAACTTTCTAGAATTAGTAAATGTATTCTTATTTAATTTGTGTTTGTTTGCATACTGTGAGATACTGTAGCATATGCTTCAATATCTTCATTCCTGAATATAATACCTGGTGTTTCAGGTAGGCTATTGTCTAGAATGGAATACATTAGTATAAAGTCCCATTGTTTTTTTTAACCTTTTTTCTACCTAAAGACTACTGAAATCTCAGAGACCCAGGAACTTAAGGTGATGCTCCTACATTCTTTGAAGCGCAGGACCCCCTACGAATATGGCTCTTTCTTATGGTCAGGACTTTGATTATACTATTCAAGTTGCATAGTGATCATGGTACCAGCACAAACTGTCCAAGTATATGAATTATTCTATGAAACAGCGGGGATGACGGAGTGATGCAGAAAAGGCTTTTATGATAAGCCGCAGTAAAATTTCTCGCACCAAATAGTAAAATTTGGTTTTGAAGGAGAGACTCTCAGATCAACCTCTCATATTCCTCGCACTATATAAGTAATGTCTAGTGTAGTATTTAGCAAAATATTTATTTTCTTACCATACCTGACATATTGAACATACAGTATACCCTTTTCTGCCTTTATATTATCGATTTGGATTGAACAATTGTTACAAAACACTTTGACTTTATCTCAATATGTTATTATTACCATACAAAACACTAACACATAAGCTTTATTTGTTAATGGGCAATGTACTGTACTATTGTTTGTAATCATTTCTTGCTCACTCTAACTGTTAACTTTCTATAAATTGGAGTCTTTTTTTCTAATCTTACAATTTCCAAACTTGAAAAGAAATAAATTCCTATTCCAGTGTTTAGTCATAGGGCTATATTTACGAAATGATCACCTCCTTTTATTTTTTAGAAGTTATAGTACATTTACCCCATAGTGTCTTCGATGTTAACATCACATTGTTAATAGCGCAACTCACTAGTCTGACGACTGCCTCTGTTTCCCATGAGATTTCCTAGCTTGGCCACCAAGTAACTCCTAAAATGAGGTTGCTTCCTAAAATGAATGTAGGGAGGAAGAAGGGCTGCACTCACTGTGATGGTGGCTACTTAATGTTAAGGCTGCACGGTTACTGCTGAAAAAAACCTGATCTCAGCTAAATACAATATACAGGAGGGGGTGGTAACCTGCGCTCAAAAGTGGTATATGCTGGTGTCTAGTACAATGCTGGTTTGTACGTTGGTATAAATTAATGGTACAATGCTGAACTACACGTGGGTAATGTTGTTAACCAGAATGAGGACTGCACAGTGTGTAATGCACGAAATGGTAATAACAGAAATGGACTGTAATGCAAGCAGTAGATGGATTTTATTGTAGTTTGCACAAAAAAAAAATGCCAAGGTATGCAAGGGGGTATGATGTGCTGCTGGGCAGCGGGATGGGGTGCAGTAATGTACAATCAAAACTAGCAAAGGTGTGCTAAAGGGGTATAATGGGCTGCTGGGCAGCGGATGGGGTATAGTTCTCAGTCCAGAAGGTGGGGGGCGAGAGAATGAACACAGTCACAAGGGGGTAGGTGGGTGTACAGGGGTGGTGGTGCAGAGGGGCTGGTGTCCCGTCTCCTCCGCAGTGCACCTCTCACCTGTGTTCACCGCTGTAAGCTTCCTCTGGGTCCCGGCTCTTCTGTCTGCTTCTGATGTTCTTCTTGCTAGGGCTCCTTCAGCACTGTGGCTGAGTTGCGAGCCCGGCTCCACAGTGCCTGGGCGGGATGTCACTTCCGGGTTGCGGCGCAGGATATCACCGTCACCCGGTGTCACTGTCCTGCCCGGCTTCTGTGCGCTCTACTCCCGGCCGGGAGGAGACTTAGGTGGAAGGGGTGCTCACTGGAAAAGTACCATCCCATACTGTATCACCAAACATGCTATAATAAAATCCAGTAGATTATGTCTAATAATAATCGGAAAAAGACATGTCCACAACTTGCTTACAGGTTTATTATACTGGCTAAGAAGTAAGAACCAGATTGTCTCAATTCAATTGATTTGACATCATTTACTAAAGTGTAGGTTTACTATAGTGCCAGTGTTGCCCATAGCACTCATTCAGATTATATACAGTATATTTATCTTCTGGAAGGTGCTACATAAATAAGTGTAATCTAATTTCTAGGGCCAGCAACTCCACTTCTGTAAACCCTCACTGTAGTAAATATACCCCCTAGATACCCCTAGCTTTAGTGGGATTTCACATGGACTTAAAGTTCTCTTACACAATCCTTGAAACCCTGGGTTGATTTGGTAAATCTGATTTGGACACCCTTCACCACATAGACTGATTAAAAACATTACCCTTGGGGGCGTGGCCTGGAGTAACTAGTAGCAGATGTGTTCACCAGCTCTCCCTCCTTTATCCTGTCTATTATCCTGTTTTTTTGGCACTTTTACCATCTACGGAGTGGATACTGTGGTGGGGCACTGCCTCCTGAGCCCTCCGGAGTGCTGAGGTGGTCCCTTCCCTAAGCTGAAGTCGGCTTGTGGCTGGTTGATTGCTGTGGCCTGCTCCGTTAGCGCGGTGCTCCTGGTCCCTCCAGCTGCCTGCGGGCGCAGTGTTCGGCGAGTGACACATCCTGTTTTCCCCCTGGCGGTCCTCCTGTCCTTTGCCTGCTGCCTTGTTGTGGTCTCCAGAGCTGATGGTCAGCATCTTCTTGGCTGCCCCTGATAGTGCAGCTCCCTTGCCCCGGTGACCTGGGTGCGGCCGCAGCCATCTTGGGACTTTCCCACCCTCCAGCACTTTCACTGCCTCCATTTACCTGTCTCCAGCGCTGTGCTACTGCACCATTGATTGTTGTGGTTGCCTGCCTCTCCTGCAAGCCCAGTGATGAGCTAGCCACACCACTGTTTCCTCTTTGTGCCTCTATACACTAGACAACCTGATATCCTGCATGCTTGAATTAGCAGCTGCATTATATATATATATTAATATATATATAATTTACCATGGAGGCTTCCTTGCAACATCTACTGCAGGCTATACAGTATATGCCTCTGCTGACAGGCTCCTGGCCAGGCTTGCTGTTGTGCAGAGGGATGATTACTTCTCTATATCCTGTACTCCTGGTGAGACACTTATGCCTCAAAGCCATTGACCTATAGCCCATACTGATTTGGTACTGAACTGTTCCTTGGATGAGTTATCCCTGGTGTCCTTATCCCATTTTGGGGATATTTACTATCCCGTCCCAACAAGTTTCTTTACCTCCTGTATTAATGATAAATATGATGTTGCTGACGGGGAAGTTACCCTTCATGGCCATGGACCTACAGCCCATACAGATCCTATGATTGATTGTTCTCTCGAGAGGGGCTCCCTGATGACTCCGTCCCGATTCACAGATAGTTACCATCTCCCTGTACTACATCCGGATGATGATGGGATTCCCCCAAAACTTTCTATATTACTTCTGACAGCTGTTTTTAAATTATGGATTTTGCTATAAAATATCCTGGTTTTCTTCCAGATCACTTACGAATGTCTGGAATCACCCTAATTCTTACACCTCGGCCCCTTCAGGGCTTCAAGAACTGACCGGACTAGTTTTCCAAGCCACATAGGAGTTTTAGATTCCTTTTCCGTATATATTTGTTTTTTCTTATTTTTCATATTGTACCCTTCTATATTCAGTTTTTTCTCTTTTGCTATATAATCTGTGTAATCCACACCATAAATATAAGTACTATATGTGTTAAGGAGCTGTATTTGTTGAGGGAGAGCTGGGGCTAGTTTATCCTAGTTTTTAGGGTCATTGTTTCAATGCCCCTGACAACTATTCGTTGTGATATCCTGTATTTCTGGGGGGGGGGGGGGGGGTTAGTTAGTGTAGTTAGTGGGGTAGGGCTATTTTTTGATAGCTAGGCATACACTGTTTTTTTGTTTGTTTGTTTGTCATTATATTTCGGTGAGACATGTAAATGTATGCTTCCAATTATGTGGCTGGGGTTGGAGTACCTTGATCTGCTACCGTAATCTTATACTATATTACTATACGTCTCTAATTGGATCTACCTGAATGGCACCTTTGGGTGATCATGCACGAGTAGCAAGTTCTGGGGGTATATTGTTACCCTTACTGCAATGTCAGATAACCACTATGCACCTGGGATTTTAAGCAATAATTTTTTAAGGTGTTTGTGCTTTTGACCAGGAATCTCTCCATTAAGGGCTTACCAAAATTGAATCCTAACCTTAATTTTTCTTTCTGGTACCTGAATGGGATTCACACTCAAGCAAATTATATAATTTCCAGACTTGCTCCTCCCCATTGACCATTTTTAAGGTCAGACTGATTTGCCATCCTCTGAAATCACAATATTGAGTACAAGATATTAGTAAGTTAGGCATCTACTGGCCAAAGTTTCAAACAGACAAGGTAGAAAGATTTTGAATCAATATAAATTACTTCAACAAGTTAGAAATAGATATACAACAAATCCTAGAGGGAAAAAAACACTGCTGTTGCCAATTGAAAATGTAAAACACCTTGCTTATTAGTGCAGAGAAGAGAAGACACAACTTAAGCTGAACCAAGCCACAGTGACACATAAATACAGGAACATCAAATTAAGTGTCACATTCTTTAAAGTGCTGATTTTTGTTTGGTTAGATTACAGTTTGATCGGTACTTCTTTACTTTCACGGCGCCAGCATGGCGCCGCGCGTCAGAGTCCCCTTGCGGGGCTCGCCCACGCTGCGGGCTCGGTGGCTCGCTACGCTCGCCACGCTAATTAAAATCAACTCCATGCCAACATGGATATTGAAGGTATGAACTATCCATGTTGGCATGGCGTTAACTCCGTTTATTTAACTTAATTAGTGGCGAGCGTAACCCGGAAGTACGCGCGGCGCCATGCTGGCGCCGTGAAAGTAAAGAAGTACCGTTTGATCCATTGGTAATTTATTTATTCATACATTTAGTTCTGTTAATCAGTATTTTATTTTCTCTGAAGACATTGAAGACTCCCAAAACAGACATCACAGAACCAATTCAGAGAATTATTGAAATCCGCATAAACAAATTAACTAGTACTTACATGGATTTGCCCTGATGGAGAACTTGCCAGCCATATCTGGATAACCTTAAAAATGACTTGTCATATAAACTACACAGAGCTCTATAAAGCCATTGTGCCTAAAGGTGCTTACACACCTGGCGTTTTTGCCGATGATGGGAAAAAATCGCTGAGCTGACAATTGCCCGTCCAATCGATTTTCCCAAGTGGGGAAAGCTTTCCATATAAAGCTAGTGTTTCACTCAATTTCCCTTACATAGCATCTCTAGGCTACAAAGAACCATGCTCATCTGTGTCTCGGCTCTATCCAACTTTACAGTGGACATTACTGTAGACAGCCAATCCAGTGGCATGCAGCGTGACCCGGGTTGGACCGTTCACACTGCAGCGTGACCTGATTTGGTCCTGTGTCCAACCTTAGTTACTATTCTTGTTGTATTGTCCTGGCCCCTTTCAGACTGAGCCATAACCAAGGTTATTTTGGTAGTCTAAAAGGGGTATTCCTGATTAGGGATCATTTTTAACTTAAGAAGAAAAGCCACAGATCCTCCTTTCAGCACCAGAAATTGTCATTTTTCTGCATATATATATATGTACGCAACTTATTTGTGGTCATAAATTAGGTTACATTTAATGTGAACTTACAGTAAGTTAGGTTCTGTGCACATGGATGTTGTCTAACTCCATCTCTACTTCTATGTTTATGTCGGGTGGATAGAAGAGAGATTAAACTTCACAAAGGGATCAATACAGTTTACTGAAGTATACTCACTTTTTCCATGAGCAAAGAAGAAATGAATGAGAAGTTATGCAAACCTAATTAGTTGAAAAAAAAATCCAATTTCTATCTGTTTTTCTACATATATTTTAAGAATAAAAAACCTGCCATGATCTTAATTAGAAACATATTTAATTAATTATCATTTGCAATATACCATCTATTAAAATGCAGAAAAAAGTAATTGTTAAATAATCAGATGTAGTTCTTTAAAAGCTTTGAAGGCGGATGTTTAATTTTTCTCTGTGAAAACTGCTAATCAGGTACTAATCATTTAAAATACCAGAGCATTCATTTAATTAAATGATTGTTTATCTCTCAGTACAAGAAATTCTAAATATGTATAACTGCCATAAGAGCTGTTCTACACAAACTGTTCAAATCAAAAGCCTTTCATAGTAAGGTTTTCTGTTCCACCTGTATGGTAGGTTTTGTATAATCTGCATTAGCGTTCTATATTCACCTAGGCCAGCTAATTTAGAATTTATAATGTCATTTCGCTATAATTATCAGATATTGGCAAGGAAATATCTCCCTTCTTTGCTTTTTTCTTGTAAACTTGGATGTAAAAGATATGCCTCCAGCAATTGGGAGATACATAATAGGATTTACAGGGATTGGTTTGGTTTGGGAGGTACAGGGTTCATTAATATTATTATAAAGATTGATGAATGCTGGTAAAATAAATGGTACTTGTGGACAATCACGGCTCCCACGATGTCCATCTTATAGAAAAAAATCGCATGCGATTTTTAACAGAAATGCATCCAAATGCATTGAAATTAGTATCAAACATGTTCAATGGCCCCCAAAGGTCATTTTTCAGGCTGTACCACCCACACTATCAATGCAAACCCGAAGCGTGGTGAGCGCAGCGGGCCCACGAGGGGTGGCGGTACGCGTCCTATGACCTTGTCATTCCCCCACTATCCACGTCGGCGTGGAGTTGAGAATAGAAAGTGTGGCGAGCGCAGCGAGGGGACACGGATACCTTCACAGGTATACGCGTCCCCTCGCGGGCTTCACAGGTGTCCGGGTCCCCTCGCGGGGCTCGCTACGCTCGCCACGCTTCGGGCTCAGTGGCTCGCTGCGCTTGCCACACTTTCTATTCTCTACTCCACGCCGACGTGGATAGTGGGGGTATGAAAAGGTCGTAGGACGCGTACCGCTGCCCCTCGCGGGCTCGCTGCGGTCGCCACGCTTCGGGTTCGCGTTGATAGTGGGGGTGTTACAGCCTGAAAAATGACATTTGGGGGCCATTGAACATGTTTGATACTAATTTCAATGCATTTGGATGCATTTCTGTTAAAAATCGCATGCAATTTTTTTCCCACGATGATGGACATCGTGGGAGCCGTGATTGTACCATTTATTTTACCAGCATTCATCAATCAATCTAAAAATCGGATGCGATGCGATTGCATGCGATTTTTTTAAAAAAGCCTAAAAACGGCAAAAATCGCATGCCATCACATGCCACTACATATGGAATGCGATGGCATGCGATGGGAGCCGTGAAAGTCCACAAGTACCAAATAAATATACAAAAAGGCTTTTTCAAGGCAAAGACTTGTATAGATAAAGAATACCCACATACTGTAGGTTCCCTCTTCGCATATGTCCATTAAGAGGACAAATAGATGAAAACACTGTTTTGGTTTTGTTTCATTCTTGTTTAACAAGGGAAACAAATTTAAACAATTACATATTCTTTGGAGAGGATTAGCTGGGTTTAATGTGAATGAGCCTTAAATAAAGTAAAAATTGCAATCTAGCATTAAATCTCAGTGAAAATACCAGTGAAAATCCTCATTTCATATATTGAGGATTAATTAACAACACAAGCAGGCTCAGAGTCAGTGAATTTGAAACACTGCATACACTGTTTCATTTCTTTTGAGCACAACTTATATGTTATGTGTTGTACCTGTTAGAGCTTTTAATCCTTTATATATTTCACCCATACGACATTCCCCCTTCTCTTAAAAAAAAAAAAAAAATGAAACCTAATTGAATTAATAAAAATTGAATAAATATTCATCAAATACCATAAGAAACTTACTTTTAGGTGTGCTTCCAGCATTGCAACCCGTGTTCTTCTCTTGCATATGTTTATCCCTGGTCGTTCAGGACTGCACCGCTGCAGATAAACACACAGAATTGCAGACCTTAGGCCTGTATTTATAGGCACAACACAGCTGTGTGCAGACTTTTACCGCTCCTCTTCACGGAGAGAAAAGGGGCATGGCCAGCAGATCACAGAAGCCAAACCCCTTTTACTGCACTTGAGCGTCCCGCTGCCGCAGTTTTAGATGTTGGGAGGTATGCTTGTTTATTTTGGTTAAAAGTAAACAAATAACACAAAAATCTGCAGTATTTGTATTGCTGAACTTCCTTTAAATTTCTGTGTTCCTTCTAAATTCCTGTTCCCATATATGTGCTTACAAGTTTTCTCTTTAGTCTCCTGTTCCAATAGGATACACCACACATTAACTCTGAGTTTTATTTGTTACATGTACTCAAACATCTTCAATGCTTGTGATGAGGATTCCAAAATAGGTAATTTAGACTGGTTGCAACTTCTGTACCACTACCTACTGTAGCTTGCTGTTGTCACAATATACATGCATTTCATTTCCCATAATTTTAGCCAGTACTTTTATTTCAAATGAAAAAAGTTACGTCTTTTTTTTTTAACTAAATTTTTTTTTTAATTATTTATATTTTAGATTAGAATACAAGAAACATAACACGTAAACTGAGAAAAAGGGCAAGGCAGGTCAGAAGAAACCTCAGCTTGCAAGATGAACAGATGGGAATTTGATCAACACATTGAAGCAGTGAAAATAATTATGAGACACAATAATTATGAGACGCATAACACCATATTTTGGTAAAGATAACAAGAACTGCTATGATGAGTCAAGGTGTTCAGCATAGTACATACATAGTGCCATTGGAACTATCAAAGGTGAGGAGGATGAGGAAGTGTTCTTCATCTCATAACTTGAATTGTAGCAGTAGTAATAGAGGCAGAGCAAAATATTATTTACTACATGTTCAGGCAGATCCCTACACATTATTATTATAATTGTGTCACCTTTAAAAATATCCATTTTTAAATTGACAATTTAAAAAATTAAGTGCTATCATTTTGTATGGTACATATATTACTTATCTTGTATATTCAGCTGCAATATGTTTTGACCTTTCGGGTTATCTGTAGTTTTTAGGCATTACTCTATATGGACAAAAGTATTCGGACACCTGACCATTACAGCAACAGGGACTGCAATAACATTGTATGCAAATACATATAGTTAAGGTATTTGAAACAGTGGAAACGTAGAAAGAAGGGTCAACAATGTCTAGGTCGACATACACTAGGTCACCACTAATGGCCGACACCTGGAAATGGTCGGTATTGACAGAAGGTTGACAGAAGCTTAAGGTCAAAATGGACATGATCGACACCCCTTGCACACAAGTTTTTCACTTTTTTTTTTTTTTTGGTGTAGACTGACTTTACTATCCAAGTGGGCATAAAGTGAGAATATAATAGTGTGCCAAGCACATCGATGCACAGTGGCCGAAGCATAGCGAGCCATGTCCTGGAACGCGGTGCACTTATTTGGTTTCCATGTTGACACCACAGCTATAGTATGAGTTATTTAGAGCCACCATTACAGTCCAGGTTTTAAGACTATTCATGCTTGAGCACAGGGGACTCAGTAACTCAGTAAATTTGATTTTAACTATCTGGACTCAAGCATGGACACCCTAAAACCTGGACTTTAATGACAGTTTTGTAAACTCTGAGTTCATTAATACCCCATTCACACCAGAAATGCAGAGACAAACCCGGGAATTACATTCCCGGGACAAGCAGGGACATTCCCGGGTTGGGTCTCATTCACACGCTTTTGAAGCAGGGACAACCCGGGTCGGTACCTTTCATACCAAACCCGGGTTGACCCTGCATTTATCATTGAAAATGGCCTTTTTTAGGCCCACATTACATTATTGATTATTAAAAATTAGACAACAAACAGTTGTAGTGTTTTAACCTTTTGTTTACTTCAAGAAAACAAATGAAAAGGCATATAAAAGTATAAAACTTTGCCTATTTCTAGGCACAAAAGTACAACATAAATACAATAAATATAAAGGCACATTATTACACAAATCAAACAACCCCCCACCTCCGCCCCCCACAATCATCAAACATCCTACCCCCGCTCCCCACAATCATCAAACATCCGACCCCCACAAGCATCAAACATCCCCCCCACCCCCGCCCCCTAAACAGGAACATAATTTTTTACCTTATGAATCAGGCCAACATTTTTGTAAACTTGAAAAGTGCTCGGCAAACATCGGTCGGCCATTGTAAACATCAAACCTGTTAAGTGCACAGGCATATAAAGTGCCCAACTATCAGCATATAAATAAAAAAATAACAACCTAAAATCCCAACCTCCCCCCGCTGTCTACCTAAAAATGTGCCCTTAAAACAGCAATACTATTTTAAACTGCCTATTGCAATTGCCTGTATACAGGGTATTCAGGCGAGGATGGTGGCGGGTTAGGAGGGTCATAGTATGGACCTCTGGAATACGGCGGGTAGCTATGCTCAGGGGCAGTAGGGCCTTGGTTAGCTGGGAGCATGTTGTTACCCACAAAGCGAGGTATGTTGTGTTCCAGGAACAAGAATTGGCGGTCTTGGTAGCTGTTTAAGATGCGCTCTTGGTGTCCCATTATCTGTGTTATGAAGGTCTGCTGCAGCTCTCTTTCCTCCTCGATGAAACAGAGTTTCCGGGCATCCTCCTATCGCCACATGTTGTTGTCCATGTCGCGCAGTCTTTCACAGAGCACCCTGGTCATTTCCCGTGCCGCGAGCTCTACTTTGGTGGCTTTGCGTTTCCGTGGTGGAACTGTATATACTGCAAGGGGAGTAAAAGAAGGAGAAAAAGGCATAAGAAAAAGCAGTGGTGTGATCGTATGTGTTTGTGGCCTACTCCCACCTACACTTGATACACTACTCTGCGACACCAAACTTTGCAGCGGACGGTTATGGTGGCGTATAGTGCAGCATTACTGTGTATTGGAATGCAAGTACTTAGGACATTAAAGCAAGGATAAATACTTACTATTGGTGCGCATCACAGGGAGAGCTTTTTGCTGTGTCGCTGTGGGTATTGCGGGCACATTGCTCTCTTGGATGGTTAGGCTGTCATCTGCATGGTTAACGGAGGAGTTTAAATCGGTGTCATCTGTGACTAGTATCGGTGATGTTGGCCCAGGTGATATTGGCCCAGATTGGGTACTGTCCATCGACTGATTATCTTCATCAACCACCGATGAGAGAGTGGCCGAGCAGGAGGATGACAGGCTGATCGGGTCACTCAGCACAGTGTGGCCAAAACCTGCTGTGCACAGCTCGTAAAAGATTCAATCTTGCCTTGCAGCCCCACTCTTATTCCGATTGCGGTCATGTATGCGGTAGAATTGTTTCTTCATCCCCTTCAGCTTGTTCACCACTTGCTGCTGGCTGCGGACGAAGCCCCGCGATGCCAGGACCTTGGCAATGTTGTGGTATATCTGGGCATCCTTCACAGTGCCAGTAATCTGGCGCCGGATCTCCTCTTCCCCTCTGATGGCTAACAGCTCCCTCACCTCTTCATTTGTCCAAGCCATGGCAGCCACACTTGCAGGGGTTAAAACCCACTTTTGGCCAACTTGCATGGGTTAAATGCACTTTGCCCAACTTGCAGGGGTTAAAACGCACTTTGCCCACAGCACGTGCATGCTGTATCTCCCTGCACGCTGTTTGCTGCCTCTGAGCGTGTTTGAGCATCCAGCACAACAGGAAGTTGCCCTGCCAGCAAATCAGCGTTAGTTGACATCAGCAGAGGCAACACGGGAAGCAGGGACATGTCCCCGCACCTTTCACACCAGCCAGTAGTCCGGGAAGGACCCGGGAGTAACCCTGCTACCTAGCCGGGTTGGATTGCCGGCAAATTAGCCCGGGATTTTGTCCCGGGAACCTTTCACACCAGCGCTAGTACCGGGTTGTTCCCGGACTCAACCCGGGAATTTAGGCTTGTGTGAATGGGGTATTACTCAGAGTTTACTCGGTGCCTTGAAGAGTAAATCCCAGCTCATTCCACAGCAAACAAAATAAGAGCAAGAGAAATCTAGGGCCAAAATGAAAAATAGTACAGGTTGAGTATCCCGTATCCGAATATCCGTTATCCGAATTATTCCGAAAACCAGACATTCCAGAAAGTGAAAAAAAAAATGTATTTGCTAAAAACTCACTGGGGACATTTGTAACAGCATCACTGGGGACATGATATGTAACTGGCACTATATATGTGCAAGACAATGATTGCTTGGCATTCAAATTCAGTGCTGAGATAGTACACACATTTTGTTTCACGTTTTAAACCTTGTTTTTTGAACAAATAAAATAATATTTGTGTATATTTTATGTGGTAATAAAATATATTTGTGTGTATATTATGTGTTTATACAGCATAAATGCAAGATACTTCAAAATACATCATTGAAATATTAAAATATTCCGAAATACGGAATAATCCTTTATCCAAAATTCTCCTGGTCCCGAGCATTTTGGATAAGGGATACTCAACCTGTATTACATTATTTGAAAACCAGAATTTAAAGATGAGAAAAAATAAGTGTAGTTGTGTCCTTTATCTTACAATCTATTTGTGACAAACTGGCTTGCTGGTAATAGTGTGCAGTTTCCATAGGAATGCATGGTGCGTATGCACAGTATGACTACTGTAGTTCCAGCAGAGTACGTGCAGTCACTGAATATATGGATGGTTGGTTTGCAGAGAAGCAAACTAAAGACACAAAAGCTTTTTGGGTGCACTCTTGATATACTTGTATAATAAAAATTTAAAAATAATTATTTTTTTTAAATGTCAATTAAAAATGAACTTATTATCTTTTATTATTGAGCGAATTGTTGAAGTAATTCATTATACATTTATAAGTATATCTAAAGTGCGCTCAAAAAGCATTTGGGCCTGATGTATCAAGCTTGAAAAGTGATAAAATGGAGAATGATAAACAAACAACCAATCATTTTCTGCCTGACATTTTTAAAACACAGTCTGTGACATGACAGGTAGGAGCTGATTGGCTGTCTGTTTATCACTCTCCATGTTATCACTTTTGAAGCTTGATACATCTGGCCCTTTGTGTCTTTAGTTTGCTTCTCTGCAAACAAACCCCCATTTACAGTATTCAGTCACTTCTACTGAATGCTGGGTGCACCACCTATCCATAACTGCAGGAATTGGTCATAAAGTAGTTTGTTATATTGGTCTTTTGTAAAATTCACACAGCATTTTTATTGTCTGTGCGGATCCTCCCACACTTACTACGATACATGCAGTCACTACCACGATGCGTTTTTCGTATGCATGTGGCAAAATAAGGGTAAGGATATGTGCTTAGTTCCTTTTGACAGTACACGTGTACCTTTTCCCACTTCAGACAGGGTGTACACAAATATGCTTTCAGTCATTAAGATTAAATTGCACAGAAAATATTTCAGTCCACTCTCCTAGTCATGGGTGTGACTAGGCATGCCAGAAGACAGTGCGGCCATGTCGAATCCACAGTGAGTGTATCTACATCTGTACTTGTTTATTCTTTCCCATTGATTTTTTTCTATTCTTTTTAAACCACACCTGTGTAACTAGCTGTATGCTTTGTGTGAGTGTGGGCCTGTTTCAGAGATGTTCGCAATGCTGACATTTCTTGAGCAAAAATAGGCCAACAGCGTATGTGCACCAATGTATTGTAGTAATGTTGCTCACAGTGAGGCTTTGTTATCAAACTAACATTTAGGGAGTGTTTTGTGAGGTAACAGGGAGTAACGAAAAAATGCAGATATGTTGCGAACATGTTTGGGGTTTGAGGATGTGCAAACAATGGTACACCAGCAAACAATAGCTGCAGCTATAAAGAATATCTTGGAGCCTACCAATCTCTAACAAGGCACCTTGAAGAAGGGCACTACCAATGCCCAAAACATGTTGGTGAGTGGAGGGACACTTTTCATTGTTTGAGACCTACCCTTTTGCCATCTGGGAGTGCCTTCTTCCATTCCGGATACAGAAGAAGTGCAAGTGTGTCTCTCCAATGAGAAGCATTTTTGTGTTTTTTGGATTTTAAACTTTGTTGCCTGTTTTTACATTTGTTCATGTTCATTGAGGTGAGTCCATGCATTAAGGGGGAGTGGTGTAAATCCATGAGCATTTTACAGACCAAAAGAAACCTTGATGTGATCATAGGGCCCTATGATTAAGGTCCGTATTTGTTCGGACGTCTGAACACATGAGTTGTCAAAGTGCAGTGAGGAAGTTTGCACTATCCATCCGTGGTATAGCAAAGAAACCCTGATGTGCACATAGGGACTGATATATAGGTCAGTGTTGTCATAATGGATGTTGGATGAATAGTTGAACACCCGCATTAGAGAAATTATTGGCGGTGGATATTGAAGAATCCAAAAGGAGATATCTTACTAGGACAGCGCTTGTTGTTTATTTGGGATGCAGTTATAATCCCGGCAGTCGGGATCCCGGCGTTCAAAATCCCGACCGCCGAAATTCCGAAACTTTCTCTCTCTATGGGTGTCCATGACGCCCATAGAGGGAGAATAAATTAGTGTGCCGAGCATAGTGAGGCACCGGGCCTGCTGCGTGGCAAGCGCCGCAAGCCCGCAAGGGGGGGTGACCCCCCCCAATCGGGATTTTGACCGCCGGGATTCCGACCTCCGGGATTTCGTATAAAACTCATTTATTTCACCATTCACATTTGCATATTTGGGATTTGTCCATACCTTCCAACTGCCCAGATTTTTGAGGGACAGTCCGTTTTTTGGGGATCTTCCCCACTGTCACACCCACTCAATCATCTCCTGCCTGACATTTTTTAAACACAGTCTGTGACATGACAGGTAGGAGCTGATTGGCTGTCTGTTTATCACTCTCCATGTTATCACTTTTGAACTTGATACATCTGGCCCTTTGTGTCTTTAGTTTGCTTCTCTGCAAACAAACCCCCATTTCATAACTGAAATCTCCTGTATGAGATTGTTAGCAAAAATTCATAAAATTATACAGAAACTGCTGTTCTACAAAATTTTATGAAAGGAAAAAAGCTTGATAAATAGCCCATAAATCAAGTTTACTTTCATGTCATAACAAAATACAATGTGAAAAATGCTAATTGAATATTTTTAATATTCATTGTAATGTGCCTCCTTTATGTTATGTGTTTTATATTTGTCCAGTCTGTTGACCCTAAAATGATATTTACTTTTGGTAATAATTAGTGCATACAATATATGCTAGACTAAATAAAGTATGATGTGACTGATCAGGTAATGAAAAGTGAAAGCATTACATTTCTAGAATGTGTGATTCATTATCACAAATTACATTGAAATAACAAATAAATATGTATACATGCTCTGGCACATCTGAGTGGATGTATTACTTTGAACATATTTTTCTTTGATTAAATATCTTATAAATCTTTTGTAGCACATGTTCCATGGTAATTTATTTTATCGAAATGGCTAACATTTTTTTTCCACTTGGAATGGTATAAATCCAATTATTCCCTCATAATTGAATGAAAACACTGGACTTAGAATGTTTATTAATTTGCTTCGTATAATTCCTTACTACAGAAGGTATGCCTGTGTCATGATTCAATGCAGTAAGATTCTGTTTACCTGGGAATTACAGCACTCTCCGTACCAAAAACAATAACATGATTCATACACCAAGCTCCAGTGTAGAATCTTAATAGGTTCTGGCTAATTTTTCATCTGTCTTTAGTTATTTGATAAAACTGTCCCCTGTGATTTCTTTAACATGTTGGAAATCAGATCATTTTTCAAATCCAGCCTGTGACATGGCAGCAGGTAGGAGCTGATTGGCTGGTGGCTTAGTACATCTGTCCCTCAGTGCTGCATTAACCTTTTTTTATTTTTTTATTTTAATGGCTTGTTTTACAACACCAGAAACTATACTTAATATAACTTTAGAGAAACGAGGTGAATCCTAAGAAAAGCATATTTTGCAATATTTACTTGACACCCATTTCCCTTCTCAAGAAAGATAGAATAGATTTGATATGTAAAACATCTCTGTTTGGATATATACTCCTCTAGGTGGTTCGCTTATAGAGGGTGATTCAGGTTAATTCGACCAGCAGCGAATTGGCTACGGGGACCGATGTTGTGGTTGTGCAGGGCCACAGAGTACGAATGCCTTCAGCGACTAGAACAGTCGCTGAGGGGTTGGCACAGAGGGGTGCGGACAGGGAGCTGGTGCATGGGGACACCCAGCATTGACATCAGTGCCTGACCCCTGTTGGCCGCATCCAAATGGAAGGGTAAGTGAACACATCCATTTGCATGCAAATGTGCTCGGAGAAGGGGATCGGGCGCTTCTAACTTTTTTGTCTGCTGGAATACATACCATCATTTATGAACAACTTTAGCAATAATCCGCACTCTCCATCTTTGTAAACTTGATGCCTGAAAGCCATCCATAATCTGGCAAATGTGCATCCAAACCAATGTTGTCGGATTATAGCAAATGTAAGCCATCAACTGATCATTTTCAAGGAATACAGTACATTATGGGCTCCATTATGACCTTTGCACAGGGCTGTGAATTAGCAGCCCTACTGTTTATCGGGAGACCGTGCATACACGAGGTCCCCCTGCGAACAGAGCCAGCGATGGCATTTCTTCGATGGTCGTTTGCAAGATTAATGACAGCAGGGCGGCACTCTGCTATTTACTGGGAGTGACGAGAAAAGTGCAGCCGCCCAGAGTAAGCATTGAACTACGTGGCTACTGCACACACCGGGCAGGTGGCTAACTGATCACTGGGCTCCGAATATTGGCAGCCCATCGATCAATTGTGAATCGGCCCATTTGTCAATAAATGTTAACGGTATATTCAGTAGACCTATATATTTTACTTGCAATGCTAATTCATAAAGGTTTTTTTTTTATATTCATCTGATCTCTGTATCTATTTTTTGTTACAGCCTACTTGAAATGTGGACTTATTATTCTCAATCAGCCACTGGACAAAATTATGCTGAACCAGCTGTGGAGTAAAGGTACTTCCTCAATTTGCTTACAGTTTGTTAAATGTTTATAGAGTCAATGTATTTTCTAATTTGTACATAATACATGTTCATCAATTTTCCCAGTATAATCACAAACTGCGTTATATTCTACACTCTGTGGCAGTTATTTGGCATAATATTATATATATAAAATGTATACTAGATAGAATTTTGCATACATTATTGACAACTTGACCAAATTTCCAGGTATAGTCACAGGCACTAAATAAATTGTTTTATTGTTTGTCTGTTTCCAGTGCACATTATAAGCTTTTGGTGTCTTTTCTTTTAAGGTCATGTCAACATTTAAATTGACTACTTAGTTATATGAGAAAAGACAGGAAAAAGAAACCACAATAAAAAATTCTGTACTTAATGTGACTATTTCCCTTCTTTGTTGTTTTTCTACGTCTCCGCTAAATGGAGTATCTATATATAGAAAAGGCTAATTACTCCTCACCTCTGAGGTGAAGTACCGCCTCTGACCACTAGCTTGGTCACTAAGTGAAAGTACATTGCAGAAGCCGTCATTTTGACAGGCTTTTAAATAGTTTGTAATGTTAGTGTAAAGTGTTAGTTATTCTCTATCTACAATAAGTGTCTTACCTGTTCCCAGTAAGTCCAGATACTGTAGTCCTTGAGTACTAGCAGGGACAGTGACGGTTCCATAAGAACGTTAGTTGCCTCTTACAAGTAAAAGCTGTGTTTTTTGAAGATTTGTCTTTCCTCTTCTGTAGTAGGAAGCGCATCAAGATATCTTTTACACTCATGTAATGTCACTACTGGATTGTACTCTGGTATGACCTGTCAAAAACTGTACAACTATGATAAAACTGCTCTGGTTGTAGCTGTAAATTCAAGGATGATTTCTAGCAAATGGAGGATGATGCCATCCCTTTAAGAACACACTTCCTGGTAAAGTCCTTCTTCAGGGTGCTTTCATGGAATCCTTTTTATGAGATTGGTTTAAGTTCAGACTCTGAGCCTGCTGAAGGGTAGAAAAGTGACAAAACTTAGCCTCGTGTTTCTATTGCTTAGGAAGTCATGTTGCCAACTTTTAGGCTGCCCTCTCTGGGTGAGGGCAGCCAGCTCTGTGAAGTAGGGGGCAGGGCCATCTATGGGAGGCAAAAGGGGGCAGTTCAGCCACAGAAGCAATGCTCTATTGGGGGTGTGTCTAGAGCGATCACGGCATTTTAGCCCCGCCCGTGCAATGCCGGTATTTCAGGCACTGCACGCGGGGGGCTAAAATTCCACGATCGCATCATTTAACCTGCGGGCCAGCCCTGCCGAGGTGCGGTTTGCGGGAGGTGGACAGCAATGCGGGAGGGTCGCCCCCCTTTCTGGCCATTCAGGGAGGGTAGGCAACCCTGGTCTAAGTATGAAATCACCCCACCAACACAGTAGTACCTCCATTTGTTGAATGAGTTTTACCCATCCCACCATTTTATTCAAAGCTTTTCTTCACCGCTGCACAGGCGGGTTGGTTCACATGTTGGATGATACATGCATACATGTCTTATGGGGTCAGCAGGGGAGACCAGGTGAAAGGTCAGTTAACGGAGTTCAATATTTTTGAGACTACTGTAAGTGTGCCACTGGGCTTCCACTACATTTTGCCTTAGGAAATCAGTACTGCTGGCGTATTTACTACAATATATCATCTCTTAAATAAAAAGTACATAATGCTGTTGTATTTCAACACACAATGTGACTCCATACTTTAATTTGAGAAAGTTGATTTATGCTATCTGTGCTGGATATGCTTAAATTATCAGTATTTTCATGCTGGCTTCCCGCCTGGCAGTATATATTAATAATTGAATACTTAAAACTAGTTGCCACAGGTTTGTTTCTATAATTAATTTTAGTGTAGTGGAATGTTTTGAGTTATATGTTGTAGACAGTAATTTATCATATTAATTTATGTTTAGTTTTTTTTTTTTGAGTGAGTTTATCTAACCGCAAATAAAAAGTAAAGCTATAGTACAGAATTTCAGCACATTGATGCAAAGACAGGCACAGCGTGATATAACAGAAAGATGGTACAGTTTTATGCTCTCTACTGTGCCAAAATATGTACTATTATGTGCAAGCAATGTTTTTTTTTCACAAAGCTGAAGCTTTAGGGAGGTATACAATCCCAGATAATGGCTGTCGATCCCTCCTGACAGCTGTGATCCAAGCCTGATTGCCGTTTGCCCGACTGCAAATTGGCAGACGGGATTCACTGTCCCGCCTGCCGATCGGCGAAAAAGGCAGCGTGTCCGCGAAAATGGCCGTGGATTGACGATCTATGGTCAAAATCGCGACAAACTACGGTCATTATTGGCAGAACAGGCCCGACAACCGTCGGGCTCGTTCCGCTGTGATCCCTCTTCAATGCTGTCGGTAAAGACAGTATTGAATAGGGCCCTGCGGCTATTTTCCCAGTCGGAAATAGCGGCTGAGATTGCATACCATAATGAGTGAGATCCTTTCAAAAATAACATTTGTAAAATGAGTGTACTGTATGTGGAAGAAATAATGATCCCAAAAGCTCTGTTAATCACTTCTGAAACACTTACGCCAGGTACACATGAGAACTATGTGTTACTGGCCGATATGCTTGCCAATGGACCGACATACCATACAGTGCTTATTCGCTGCACGATGCAATGGGGTGATAGAACATTCCTTGCTGCATTCTGCAGCATACAGTAGCATCATAATCTTTATATATGTGTAGTGTCCGTTAGTCTCCAAAACACTGACATCTGCTGGCAGAGAGTGAAACTTCATCTCTTTCTCACACATGCACAAACACAGAAGGGTAGCAGACTAGCTTTTCAAGCTTTTGCTTTGGGCGGGCATACTAGTTAACTATGGGCGGTATTCAATGTGGATTTTGGCGATGTGCAGCGAATCCTGTTTAGGATTCGCTGCACATTCGCCACTGGTCGCCGCGTTCCGGAGCCTCGCCGGTATTCAACGAGTCAGGGGCTCGCTGCCCCTGACCGGCGAATTGGAGCTCCTACGGCGAACGCCGCAGGGAGCCTGAGGACGGTGGCAGGCAGGGAGATGGAAGTCTCCCTGCCTGCCCCAGAACGTTTGTGGGGGGGAGGTGGGCTCCCCGGGTGCCAGGCAGCACAGGCTGCCCCCCGGGGGTGCCAGCAGGGGACCGTGTATATTCACTACACCCGATCATGAATATGTAACGATCGGGTGAAGTGAATATATGAATATCTAATGAGTGGCTCGGCTCCGGCCCCCTGCTGGCTGCTCTGTGTAAAAAAAAAAAAAAAAAAATATATATATCAATATATATCAAAATATATATATATATATATATATATATATATATATATATATATATATATATATATATATATATATATATATATATATATATATATATATATATATAGTCCACAGAGGATCCGGCACAGCCACTTATATGTTCAGCTTCGGCGGGTGCCCACACAGCAAAAACACGCTATTTATAGTCCACAGAGGTGTCGCACTCCAGCCCGTTTTAAAAGCTTTTTATTGCAAACAACGATGACACAGCAACGTTTCAATAGAGCCTGACGATAATACTTAAGTGTATTGAAACGTTGCTGTGTCATCGTTGTTTGCAATAAAAAGCTTTTAAAACGGGCTGGAGTGCGACACCTCTGTGGAATATATATATATATATATATATATATATATATATTTTTTTTTTTATTTTTTTTTTTTTTTTTTTATTAAATATATATTCATGTGCTTACAGCACATGAATAAAAATAGCATGCCCCTCCTCAGAATAAAATTGCAGATTTTTTTTTACACCAATTAAAAAAAACAAAACACTTTATTTTAAAAAGTTCACATTCCACTTCACCATAAAAAGATAGCGATTGCTACTCGGTGAATCATGGCGAAAAAAACCTTGAAATGTATTCGCCATCTGGTCATTGATTCACGTTTTTAGTCAGAAATTCGCCATACAGCACAAAATCGCCATAAAAACATGGCGAAACAGCCTCATTGAATACCGCCCTATATCTTCTGATTGACCATCCAGCACAGCCAATATGATGATATTGTTAACATACCAGGGGAGCATGTAATCGAGACTACACGCTGCACGATAGGTACAATTTGTCACTTTGATTTGCCGGAAAATGACACATGGGCCCTTATTCAGATCTGAGCTCAGTACAAATTTTTGGGAAAATGGGCAAAACCATGTGCACTGCAGGTGGGGCTGATGTTATATGTGCAGAGAGAGTTAAATTTGGGTGGGGTGTGTTGAAACTGAAATCTAAATTGCAGTGTAAAAATAATGCAGCCAGTATTTACCCTGCACAGAAACAAAATAACTCAACAACAGCTGGGAGCCAAAGGTTCCCCATCCCAGGGCTAGAAGAACACTCCTATGGAACTTCTTAAACTTGCTTACATGTGCCTGGGTCCCAGTCCCTGGTATATGCACTGCACGCTGATTAAAAAACACATAAATAGTACTGAGTGAGTAGCTACTCTGCCATTGTGAGAATTTAGGTTTCTATTGAGCTCCAAGCATCATGCTGATTACTTGCCCTGTATGGGATTCCCCTTTCCCCACTGTCACCACTCTACATCCATATAGTTTTTTTTTTTTTCACATGGATGTCTACCCAAGCCCCAATATCTGTCATAGACAAGACATCCGCTATTATTGCAGCAGTTCTGGCCATCTGTTGTGCTCTCCATGCATACCTTTTGATGTGCAGCAGCCTTTTTCAGCTGTGCCTGGCATTGTCAATATCAGACTTCACCTCTACTTTGCCACGTAGGTACTTTAACACCTATTGTAGCTCTGACAGCCATAATCCTTCAATGTTTGCAGGTCTATATATAGTAGACAACCTAGGTAGAGACCATTCAATTGCCTGATTATTGCAATTACAGGATTTAGCTTGCAGCCTTATATAGTCTTGTATGCCTTGCACCCCTCCCAGCTGTACATTCTATTATTGGTATAATGAGCCTAATTCAGCCATGCTAAATTTAGAGCCCTGCAATCAGGTATTTTCCACCCCGTGCAAGCCTGCGATTTGCTTACCTAGATCGGCAAGCTGCAAATCCTTCAGCAAGCTGCTCACCATCAAATGATACAGCAACTGCAATAGAAACAGGTTGTTTGGGGCCGGAGCTGACGTCGCATGACTTCTCTTCAAACGCCTGGGCACGACTGTGTTTTCTCTGACACTCCCAGTTAATGGCCAGTTACCACCCCTAAACGCTGGGTAATCTGTCAATCACTTTGCGTACGGCCAGCTATTAAAAAGTTTCAGGATTTTATTGCAGGATGGCCTCGCAGATGTGTACTACGGGATGTACGCATGCGCAGTCTATCAATAATCGCCCAGCCTGCAATTTGAAGCTGTGCGATCAGGTCAGAATTAGACCCGATGTTCACACGTCCTCCTGCGTTAGCTAAACCCGGGATTTCCAGAAATCATTGCTCCGTTTCCTTGCTAAACATGCTAATTGCAAAACTGTCGATTGACAACCCATAGATCTGATCCAATCAGTATTTCCTCCTTCACACTAAAGGTCCATACACACTGATGACTATGCCCAGCGCGTATGGACAGCGATGATAGCGTTCATCGTTGCGGGGAAAGCCGCTCAGTGCGTACACACTGAGTGGCTTTCCCCCTTCCTGGCGCTGATGGAGGGTGGGGGGGGGGGGGACGGTGTTGCATAGCAGTGCGTTATGCAAAGCTGTCCTGAAAGCCGCTCATCTGCTGGTATAACCAGCAGATGAACGGCTTTCCCAGTGATGTTGCAGGAGCGCGCAGCAGCGCTCATCGCCGGGCCATACACACTGGGCGGCTTTGAGCTGAATGCCGCTCAAACCTGCTGTTTTGAGCGACTTTCAGCTCAGTCACCCAGTGTGTATGCGCCTTAAGCCTTGCGCAATGCCAGATGAAAAGTGGATCTAATATTCAATACTGTATTAACAAAAACAGAAGGGATTAAATGAAGCCTGAGTTAGGGAGATGTGCGGGATGCTGTCTGAACTCTGATATTTCTTTTAAAGGGGCAATGATTTGCAAGGCATTGTATTGTCTAGTAAATGATTGCCCCTTTAAAAAATCTTCAGAGTTCAGCCAGCATCCCGCACGTCCACCAAACTTAGACTTCATTACATCTTGTCCCATTTTCCATCTAAGATATTGGCCTTAGAAGCTGAGAAGTTGATTGATAGGCGTTCCTAATAGTTTATATTTCAAACAAACAGGTTTTTGTTTTGAAAAATTTATGCATAAAAGCTTCTAAAGCTTATCTTTTGGATAACGCCTCACTTTAATGAAATAAAGGGGTTAACCGAAAAAATAAAATTCCTTTTTAAAGGTGTTGCACCTGTCACTGTCCAGAACAGTTTTCACTAAAGTTTGAGATGTGTTGGGTAATTTCTTGCGAAAAATAAATATATTCTTCTTTTATTGCCTTTATATGTGAAAACCATATAAAAGATGGACATTTTGAATTTAATCAGCTAGTTCTCTAAGCGTAGAGTGATATTAATCATGTTTACATTGCTGAAAATTTCATACAGTTTTAGAGACTTGTAAAAAAGTTATACATTAGAGAGGAGTAAAAAAAAGTTGCAGCAGGCTAGAACATAAATTAAATTTCACAATGAAAAAGGACTTTTCACATTCTAGTAGACACCCTTAAGTTCAATTTTTGCTTCTCTTTGCTAAAGAATTGTAAATAGTAGGTGTAGCTTCCTGATTAAGCCTTCTAAAGGGGCATACCGATATGGACAATATAGTCTCTAGCTAGAAAACATTGGGCCTGATTCGCAGGCTAGCGAACAGGTTAAGGCCACCCGGCTGAACGTATCTCCCCACCCCCCAACACCCGAATACTGGCGCTAGCATGAAAGGGAATGTGTATGGTAACACATCCCCTCGCATGTGTCTGAATGAAGGAGAAGTCGTTCCATGGTCGCTGACCATCAAATGATTTCTTCGGCCTGAAGATTAAGTCAATATTTACTTTTCAGATGGTTGTTGATCTCCAAATTCAGGCCGGGCGCTGACATCATGTGACATCAGCTGCCCGCCCCGAACAGGCATCGCCATGCCTGCGTTTCCAGGGGGAACATTCAGCATTTTAATAAGGACATCCATAACTGCCTGGTTTTTCGCTGCTCCCGCCCCCTGCCTGCTCCCTTTCCACTCCTGAATTGGATACAGTAAAGCACTGCGTCTACACAGCTTGTGGTGCTGATGCACGCCACTGTGGGGTTCATATCGCAAGAAATTGCCCAATGATGATCATCAGGCAAAACAGATGAAAAAACAGCACTACTAAATAGATTTCCCCCATAATCTACTACCAATGGAGTTTACAATCTACACTCCCTACCAGCGGCGTAACTATAGCTCCGCAGCCTCCGACACCGCGCGGGGGGGGGGGGAGCTGTGCATGTGGGGGCGCCGGGGGCTGCGGTGCTATAGTTACACCCCCCCCCCCCAATCCCCCACAGACATACCTATCTCGCTGGTCCCGGCGGCTCCGTTCTTCTGCTGAGGACCACCACAAAATGGCCGCCCCCATCTAGCACGCAGTTCTCTGAAACTGTCTGCTGTATGGGGGCGCCCATTTTGTGGTGGTCCTCAGCAGAAGAATGGAGCCGCCGGGACCAGCGCTATAGGTAAGGCTGCGGGGGATTGGGGGGGGTTTGCATGGGTGGCGGCGGTGGCGCCCCCCTAACAGCGGGGGAGCGCCCAAAACTTAGCTACGCCACTGCTCCCTACCAAATGTACACGCACCCACATTCATTATAGGGTTAATTTTGTTGGGAGCCAATTAACTTACCAGTATATTTTTGGATTGTGGGAGGAAACCGGAGCACTCAAAGGAGCACGGGGAGAATATACAAACTCTGCACAGTTAGAGCCATGGTGGGAATCCAACCCATGACCTCAATGCTGTGAGGCAGTAATGCTAACCATTACACCATCCATGCTGCCTATCTAATAGCGTACTGTCTATATTAAACTAACAGAAAAATCTGTATCTGGACTACTGGAGGTATATATATTTTATCTTGTTGCAAAAGTAGACACAGACCCGGATCTAAAGTTTTGATTGAGGTCGGATCAGCATGTATTGAGTAGTGCTGACTGAGGAGTGCTGGTGCTGTGTGATGACCATGGTGAGGGGTGATGTTGCCATGATTTGTGCTGCTGGGTGAGGGCATAAGGATTATGTATGATGGTTGCTGTACTGGGCAAGGGGTGCTTGATGAGCAGGACTGGAACCGTGGTGCAGCTGGTGCTGAGGGCAGATGCTCTATAGGCGAAACCAGCCACCACAATCTGTATTTGCTGTGCACCTTTTCTGGTTTTACAAGTTGAGCTTAGCGTGAGGATCGCATGCATAGCAGCTTCAATATTTTGCAGTATCTAGGCAGACTGAGGCTGAAGTCACAGTTTTTTTCGGCTGCTGATAGAGATGTGCTGGGGTGTGTGGGTGGGGGGGAGGGGGTTTGACAATTGGAAGGGGTCTAAATTAGCTGTGGTAAAGCAGGGGGTAACTGAGTAGGTGCAGATGAGTTGGCCTTCTAAAGTGATAAAGCAGTGATATAGTGGAAGGTGATAATGCACCAGTCAAACGGCTATGTTTAAAAAATGATAGTTGATTGGTGGGTACGTTATCACATTACACTTTATCACTTTTCCCGGCTTAATACGTCTGCCCCTGATCGCTAGAGAACAGTCCTGCACTACAGAAAGTAATGTGACTTTTTTTTTAGGGATGGAAAAATATCTACCTCAATCTGGCTACCATTAATTCAGAGGTTTTAATATTTGATAGTGGTAGATCACTCTTTTTGGCACCTTAATACCTATTGGCCCTGAATCTGGTTGGATCGGTCCCCTGCGCGTTTGCACCGCTGACCGATGTTGAAGCCCTGCACATATTATCTTATGCGCATGTGTACGAAGGGGGGGGGGGGGGTGCGTTGGAGGTGGGCAGTGGGCGTTTGCATTGAAACTCCCTGCATTTCCTGGGAGTACCCACAAAAATGATGGGTGCATCCAGGAAATCACTGAACATCCCCATGCGAACACAGGTGGGTACCTGGCTTCCGGGGGCAGTCCGCTACGTCCATGGCCGTCAGCCGTTCTCAGAGCGGGACGCCACAAGTCTGTCCAGCAGAGACTGATTTAGGTCCAATGATTTTGTGCCTGCACGATAGCATGTGAACAGATGCATATGCAAATCATTCAGTAGAAGTGCGGCACGTATATTTGCTGGGTGGTGAGGGGGCGGGCATTCGCACACCCGGCGAGCAGCGTTAAAAGGTCCACTAAGCAGCCAGCCAACCAGAATCAGGGCCATTGTTTGATAGTCACCAGATGAATTTCTGCACTGCAGAAATTCTAGTAGCGCTGAAGAATGGGGCAGGGCACGTAAGGTGACAAGTCTCTCCCACCTAAAGCCTAGGAGGCACTCTAATTTGACATAACGTTCTCCTCCTCGCCATTAGACAGCATGCTTTTAGTTGTTTCTAGAATAGAAACTCTTCAAATAAAAATTCTTAAAATGATTGAGTCTTTCTTTGTAGTCAAAGAAATGTATTTCTATTCCCTACAGGGTTTTGAAGTCCATAAGGAGACAAGTGATAATTTTTTAGAATTGTACTTGGTCATTTAAGTACCGTACATTTTTTTGTATCTATCTTAAAGCTGCACTCAGTAATCCTATTTCTCTATGGTCACATATTCTTCAGAACTTCTAAATAATCGACTGTTTCAGGTACTAGATTAATTTGCATCTGTTTAGCTGGCTAAATTAGAGCTGGGATTATTTTGTCTTCATTCCTTATATGTTTAAAACGTGTCCCATGAGAAATGAAATGTTTCTTACAAAAACCATTCTATAAATACTGCATGGAATAACAAATTCATTTCATTTAATTAACCAGAACGAAAATGGCCATTTTGCTTTGCAGTAGCACAAGAGATTAACTTTGCGGAAAATGACGTACTGAAGAAATGCACAACCTTTCATGCAGTATTTTTTCAAAAATGCACAAAGTTACTACTTTAATTCATGGTTATTTTGTATCGTTTAGTTACAGCCTATATTTTTCATTGACATTTTCTGTTTTTGAACATTGAGAAATTGAAAATGACTTGCTTCAAATTAACTATTTTCTATGTCTTACGGTTTATTAAATTAGGCCCTGATTCACTAAAATTTGCTAATAATGTGATTGATGCAAAGGTACCATATATACTCGAGTATAAGCCTACTTTTTCAGAACATTTTTTATGCTGAAAAAGCCCCCCTCGGCTTATACTCGAGTGAGGGTCCCACTTGAGTCAATAAGTTTTCCCAGTTTTTTGTTTTAAAATTAGGTTCCTCGGCTTATATTCGGGTCGACTTATACTCGAGTATATACGGTATCCATAATATCTGGAAGAGAGACATTTATTTTACCACTACTTCTCTAGCTAGGAAAGTTCCTCTCCAACACAACTAAAACTATATAACAAATAGCTACCTTTTCTGTTATAATATTGGTCCTGTTTCAGATGCGGTCACAAAGTGGCTATTGTACGTAAATCAGGCAATGTTTTCTAAAGGTGCCCATACCCGCTGCGATAGCAGCATGTAATGCGATGCGTACTCCGGCGGGCATCGCACAGTACAAAAACTATGTGCTGCACATACTTTCTGTACTGCCCACGGATCGCTTCGCACTCAAATCGCATGCGCTGGGATGCGATCCAGCCCATAACGCATCCGAATGCACGCTGCTATTGCAGCGTGTATGTGCACCTTTACTATGTTTGAGCCTCTGTGTTTCCATGCTGTGAATGAATTGCAATAGCCGTCTCTATTTCTGGGTATGCAAAAAGTAGCTCTTGTGATCTTACTTGCTCAGCTCGCACATTTTTCAGAGGCACTAAGAATCTGTATTGGAGTCTATTATACCGATGTGCCTGCATTTTATATGTCATTATTATTATTTATTATTATTACTAGTTATATAGCGAACACATACTCCACAGCACGTTCATGAGAGTATTTGACCATTCACATCAGGGGAGGGTTCAATTCCATGAATTAGCCACACTAGAAAGTGGAAGGGAGATTACTCTGGCCAACAAAAAAATATATTTATTTAATGAAACAACATATAAACATGGTAAACATTTGACATTTATTGCTTTAACAAATCCTGCTTGTATGATTTTCTTTTATAAGAGTGATCTTCAGTCACGCATATCACTCTTAAGACCCCAACAGTAGTCAGCCATCATATTCCTGTCCCATCTACCCTGGTACCTTTCCTCCATCACTTTTATGTCTTGGTGAAATCTCTCACCTTGCTCCTCACTATAGTCGCCTAAATTAACTGTGAATCTGTCCAAGTGACTGTGAAGAAAGTGTACTTTTATGCTCATATTTGCACCTAACTAAGGAACAAAAATTTCCAGATTAAGTAAGAACACAATGAAAGATCAAAACACATCTGCTAAGACAACAAGGTCTAAAGCGTTTATGGGGAATGTTCAATTTCAGGGTATATGCAATATCTCAAAAAATAGAGTCAATATGGGAAAACTAACGGTATATTTGGAATCCGTACCATCAAATTAACCTTAATTCATTGAAATATCCTTGGCTATAGAAAGAAAAATAATTTTTGTTGGCCAGTGATATTCATTATGACAGGGCTTGACAAATTTCTAAAAAATCAAGGAGCCAGGATGAAAATGTAGGAGCCAGAAAAAAATAGTGACAGTGTGCGCCAAAAAGTAACACCATAATGCCTATTACATATGTCACATACCCATTACACATACCACAATGCCCATTACACAATATGCCACACTCCGAAAAACCTTTTGCATACTATACCACACACAATAATGGCCATTACATATACAACACACACCGCAATGCCCATTACACGGTGAGCCAAACACCGTAATGCCCATTACATATAATACCACACAACGTAATGCCCATGGCATATTATGCCACAGTGCTGCTTACTTACATGCTTATTGCTATGGGTTTCTGGCTTGATGCCAGGCAGGGGCAGACTGAGAAAAAAATGACGGGGGTTTGCCTCTGGTGCCTGGTGCCTCAGGTCTCTGGTGCCTCTGCGTGAGCAGCGGGTCCCCGTGGCTGGTTATACTATCAGCACTTACAGTAGCCTCGGGTGCCCCTGTTAAAACAAAGACACGTAAACAGATGGCCCTGCAGTGGGATATTATGTT
The DNA here is from genome assembly GCF_055691185.1 of Crinia signifera. NCBI lineage: Eukaryota > Metazoa > Chordata > Amphibia > Anura > Myobatrachidae > Crinia > Crinia signifera. The sequence continues at coordinate 217,128,012 of NC_139221.1, read as the reverse complement.
CAATATAACAGCCAGCATGGCGGCAGCCCGGCAGACAGCTCTCCTGGCTGCCGCTGCATCAGAGCAGGTCCGCAGCGCACCTATTTCAAAACTCAAGCACGGAGCAGCATTGGTAGCTCCCGATTAGCTTGTGATCCGCCTTGACTTATGTAATAGCCGCGCCGCGGACCTGCTCTGATGCAGCATCAGCCGGGAGAGTTGTGCACCGCTCTGCCGGGCATAATGAACATAATAACCCACCGCGGCGCCATCTGTTTACGTGTCTGAAACGGGCTGCTTGTATGTGCTGAAAGGATAGCAAGCCATGGGGACCCACTGCTAACGCAGAGGCTGCTGCCAGCTCCCTGCCTCTCCATGTCCCTCTCCCGGCAGCCGGGAGAGTTGTGCCCTGCACTGCCGGCTGCTGCCGTGGTGGCTCTTACTGTATATCTAACAGTATAACCCACAGCGGGGCTCGCTGCTGTAAAGCCACCACTCTGCCCAGGGGTTCTGCTTCCTTGCAAATCTTGTCGCCAGGAAGCAGAATCTGGTCGCCATGGCGACCTGGCCCCCGGGTTTTGTCGAGCCCTGCATTATGAGTATATTTGAAGAGATTTGTAGTAACTTCTGAATGCTAAGCAACACTGTTCTGAATGTACAGAATGTAATACACATATTACTGTACTTCATTGGGTACCCAATTATCTAAAAAAAATGGAGCCAATCTGGAAAAACTAATGTCAGATTTAGAATCAGCACCCTCAAATTACCCTAAAGAGCCTAAAAAATGAAAGACTATTTACTAGTGACCAGTGTTATTATTATTTTCCTTTCCACACATACAGGCAAGTTAGCTATGTATTCAGCTATATTGTCTGTCATAATCATCTTCTGTGGTATTTTTCTCACACAGGTTGACCTGCTGTTTGTGAGAATTTTGTACTTGTTTTTGGGCAGTCTGATATCCGTCATTCATTTAATTGTAAAATCACCAGAAATTACAATCAATTACACCCCCATAAAAACAAATTCCATCTGATAGCTGTAGTAAAGGATTTGCTGGATTCATAGAAACAAAAAGTCCTTAATTAAGACATTGATTCAGTTAGTCTACTCCCCCTCTAACTTCTTATCAATGTTTTTACTCTGTCTCGTTTCCTACTTTTTACTTATTTACCGTTTCTTATATAGCAAAGCAAATTCAGTTGTGCTTTACAATAGGAAACAGTGATAAAACAAATTGGGTAGTAACAAACTGACTATACCTAATGTTTTGATGGGAGGATGAGCGGATACAAGAAAACCCAGATAAATTAGTATCACACAGCCACAAATAGTTTTACATACCTGTATTAGGAAATTGATACATAAAGAGATTAGTAACACCGGACAAAGTACATATGTCTCAAAGGTCGTACTTCTGGCTGCACCATACTGACTGGAAATGTATGGAATTTACATATTCTGAATGATATCTAATATTGTATTTATACAAATACTAACATTATTTATAAAAAATGCATATCCTGCAATTCATTATAGACATACAGTAACAAATCTGCAACTAGAAGAAACACATCTGCCCCATGCACATGCAAATATATTGGGAAATCTCGATCTATATTTCCCCAAAAGCAAAATGAAATCATGGTCAATTAGGGGTTGCTTATGACCACAAAACTAAGTTTTGGGGCTCCTGTGCCAATATATTTCCCCTTCCCCTCAGTCATCTTATTCACCTGCTGCTTGTGTTGAGCAGGATACATGAGCAGCGCTGCTGACAGCCTTGGAGTATCCCTCATACACACAGGAAACAGGCCAGACCCCTGATCATGCTGCTCATAAGTTTAGGGCTGATATATTAAGCCAAGACAAGTGAGAAAAAGTGGAAGGCAACAACGCACCAGCCAGTCATCTCCCATCTGCCATATTACAGGCTGGGAATGAAAATGACAGTTGAGAGCTGACTGGCTGCTGCACCATCACCCTCCACTCACCAGGCCTTATACATCTGTCCCTGTAAATAGGAGGCAGATGATGCGTTTCGTCATCGACTTCGTCTGCCGAAGTCGTTGACGAAACGAGTTGGGGCGTGGCCTAGCGACGTCAATAGAACGAAAGAGCTTGCATGCTAACTGGCTCTAAAGATTACAAGGTGCTGTGCACCACTTCATGCTGATTTGTCTGCGGTACCCTATACCGCTACTCCTGGTACGTGACCCTATCCCTATTCTGTGTTATTTGTGCATCAATAAATTTGGTTATCAACTTTTACCTGCACTATGGAGTGCCTGTTCTTACTATAAATATATATATATATATATATATATATATATAATTGTAAACTCCGCACTCACGGCCACCTTTGAATATTTGCTGGGGTGCACCTCTAGGGTGACAATACTTTGTCCCATTCATACAGTAGTATAGGATTGTAATCCAATGAGGGCACTCAACACAGTTTTAATAATGAAAGAATTTATTTCAGGTACATCACTGTTCCATATAGTGTAGTCTACGTTTCGGCCACTAGGTGGCCTTTCTCAAGACAGGACATCTGTAGACGACTTCCCAGCTCAAATGTCTTTTATTGTGTATGTGTATCATCCCAACTTAGTGGAATCCTGCAATCCTGATACCTGAGTGGGCATCTGGTATTAAAAACATGCTGCAGACAGTGTCAGTTCAATTGGTTGCAAATAGTGTGCAGACCAAACAAATACAGCAGGACCTTTCTGTTCTGTCTGCAAGGGTGGATAATATTATCCCCACGCCTGATTCTGATGTTTATTCTTAGGCAGGAGATGATGATGATAATGATGATGACGTTTAGTTACAGGACTCTCAATCATCTCTGCATGGCCCGGAGCCTCTCATTATGGCTATAAGAGAGGTTTTGGATATCCCCCTGGCTGAAAAACAGGAGGGTGACCCATTTTTTGGCTCACAGAGAAAACAACATATTGTTTTTCCTGAGCAAGCTGACTTAGAGGACACATTTAAGGAGGCTTTGAGACCACCTGAAAAACATTTCCAATTGTCCAAAAGGTTCAAATCAGCCTTTCGGTTTGACCCAGCCGTAGAAAGGTGTGGAAGGAGCCTCCGGTTGTGAGCGCTTCGGTGTCCAGGTTGCCTAAAAAGGTGGTACTCCCTGTTCCAGGGTCTGCCACGCTAAAGGATAATGCTGACAAAAAGCTGGATACCACCCTTAAAGTATATATACGGCAAGTGGTGCGTCACAGAGGAAAGTTCTCGCCAGCTGTTGGATGACCAAGTCTATCCATACATGGGCCACTCAAATACAAGGTTTGTTGGCAGACATGTCAGTAGCCCAGGTTACTTAAAAACTGCGCCATATCCAAGACATTGCAAAAGTCATGTGTGATGCGCAGAAGGAGCTGGGTGCTATCAATGCCCGCACCTCTGCAATGGCGGTCTCAGGTCGTATGGCCCTCTGGTTGCACGAGTGGGTCGCAGACACCGACTCCAAGCATAGTGTGGATAATCTTCCCCTTACAGGGGAAAAGCTTTTTGGCAGTGAGTTAGATGACCTCATTTCCAAAGCTATGGCAGGAAAGTCCATTTTTCTGCCAACTACCACCACGCAGACTAGACGCCCCTTCTCTGGGCAGTCTTCTCAGGTGTCTCAGTCCTTTCGGCCTTTCAGTCCAAAGCAGCGGGCAAGAGGAGCTTCCTCTGCTGCCAGAGGTGGCCGCGGAAATTTCAGAAAGGCTGCAGGCCCAGGGTCACAGGACCGTGCTCCTAGTGCATCCACCTCTAAACCCTCGGCATGACTCGGGGCCCACTCCACGAGCCTCATGCGAGGTGGGGGGTCGACTGACGCATTTCGTCCACATATAGGATGCCTCTCACCTGGATTATTGGGTGAGGGATCTTATTTCCAATGGCTACAGGCTGGAATTTGCAGGACCTCCCCCTCACAGATTCTTCCGGTCAGGCTTACCAGCAGCTGCGGAAGATCAGGTGATTTTACACCAAGCAATACAACAGCTGGTGAAATCACTGGTAATAATACCAATCCCAGTGGAGGAACATGGAAAAGGATACTACTCCAACCTGTTCGTAGTACCGAAGCAGGATGGCTCGGTACGGCCCATTCTAAATTTAAAAACTCAGAACCCCATTCTAAGGGTGTACAAGTTCAGAATGGAATCTCTGAGGGCGGTCATAACAAACCTAGAGGAGGCAGAGTTCCTAGCATCATTGGATGTGAAGGATGCCTATCTCCACATACCTATTGGGGGCCCTCATCAGGCATTCCTGAGATTTGCTCTAAAAGACGAGCATTACCAGTTCAGAGTGCTGCCATTTGGACTGTTGACTGCTCCTCGTATATTTACAAAGGTGATGGCAGAAATAATGACTCTGCTGAGGAGGATTGGAATCAACATCATTCCCTACCTAGACAATTTGCTTATCAAAGCAAGGTCAGAGCAGATCCTGCTGCAGGATATTGTCAAGACCAGACAGGTTATGTCGGACCATGGGTGGATTCTTAACATCCCCAAGTCCTCCCTGACGCCTACGCGTCGCCTCAGGTATCAATACACCAGTGTATCCAACTGCTGGGGAAAAATGGTGGCTACCTTCGAGGCGATCCAGTTTGGTCGGTTTCACACCAGAGTGTTCCAACTGGATTTGCTGTCCAAGTGGCCGGGGTCGCATCTTCTAATGCACAAGAACATATTCCTGTCACATCAGACCCGACCATCGCTCCCGTGGTGGACACATGCTCCTAACCTGCTTGCAGGAAGGAGATTCGGGATTCAGGATTGGATCCTCCTAACAACGGATGCAAGTCTGTTAGAATGGGGAGCGGTGACTCAGGGCAGAACCTTTCAGGGCCGATGGGCATTGAGAGAGTCGAAGCTCCACATCAATGTCCTGGAGTTGAGAGCAGTGCTGTGGGGTCGGAGTTGAGGAGTCGGAATCGTAGCAAATTTTGAGTACCTGGAGTCGGAGTCCAACTCCGAAAATTATAATTAATGACTTCTCTACTGTAAGAATAAAGACGAATGCATGCAGTGCCTCACGTAACCGCAAAACGAACATGTTAAGTGACCATGAAAAAGCATGCTTTTCATGTGCTTCACTATATGGCACGCAACGCACAATTCGGAGCACCAATACTTATAAATGTATTCTCCCTTGTAGTTTACAACTTATTTCCAACGTTCAATAAGGTTTTCAATGCCTCGAAAAATTCATTCAACCAAGCTCTCCCACCATACGCACAACATCTTTTTACGCGGATGAAGATCTTGTTTCATGCGCGGGGTCGTTTGTTTACCTTGGCTAAGCCATTCCTTACGCTGGTTCATATTGATGTACAGGCACCATTTTTCGTCGTCCGTAACGATTCGGTAAAGAAATCGTTCCTTGTGTCCGTGAATTGAACGGTGACGAGCAATCAAACCAGCGGACAAACATTGTGTTTGTGTTTGTCCTTTGCTTAAACTGTTCAATACAGTAGACTGTTGGCTTCCCGGCCTCTAGTTTCTGTAGTAATAATATGTATGTTGCCTTTCTTTCCTTCAAGGAATGTATCAAATACATTCGCATATTAATACAGAGGAGTCTGAGTTGGAGTTGGGGTCAGCCGTATGAGGGGTCGGAGTCGGACCATTTATCTACCGACTCCACAGCCCTGGTTGAGAGCTGTGTACTATGCGATCCTGCAGGCTCAATCGCTCCTTCAAGGTCAAGCGGTTCAAGTGCAGTCTGACAATACGACGGCAGTGGCATATGTCAACCGCCAGGGCGGCATGAAGAGCAGGTCATGCATGAGGGAAGCTTCCAAGATCCTGTCTTGGGCAGAGATACATGTGATGGCACTATCAGCCGTCTTTATCCCAGGGGTGGACAACTGGAAGGCAGACTTTCTCAGTTGCCATGCCCTCCACCCCGGGGAGTGGAGCCTAAACCCCCAAGTATTTGCGTCCATTGTGGAGCAATGGGGTTGTCCAAAAATAGACCTGATGGTGTCCAAGTTCAATCACAAGGTCGCCAGATACTGCTTAAGAACCAGGTATCCCCAGGCAGTGGCCATAGATGCCCTGACAACGCAGTGATCGTTTACCCTGGTTTACATGATCCCGCCTCTTCCACTGCTGACGAGTACTCAAAAGAATAGGAAGTCAGGGAGTGGAGGCCATTCTAGTAGCAGCAGATTGGCCAAGAAGGGCGTGGTTCGCGGATCTTCAGAGCCTGTTGGTGGAAGAGCCTTGGCATCTACCTCTCAGAAGCGATTTGCTCACTCAAGGTCCCTGCGTCTACCAGGACTTAGGGTGGCTTCGTTTATCGGCCTGGAGGTTGAGCGGCAGATCCTAGCTCATAAGGGCCTTCACACATCTGTCATATCCACGATGACTCAGGCCAGGAAACCAGTGACCGCAGCCCACTACCACCATATTTGGAGGAAATATGTAGGTTGGTGTGAGGAGAAATGTTTTCCGCCAACATAGTTTAATCTGAGCAGATTCCTGAGTTTTCTGCAGGCGGGTTTGGATTTGGGCCTGCGCTTAGGATCTCTAAAGGTCCAGATTTCGGCCTTCTCAATCTTCTTCCAGAAGAAATTGGCTGGTTTGGACCTTTCTCCAAGGAGTGCTTCATATTCAGCCTCCTTTTGTCCCACCTACACCACCGTGGAGCCTGGATGTAGTCCTGACTTTCCTGCAATCCTCCTGGTTTGAACTGTTATCAATGGTGGAATTAAAGTAAGTCACCTGGAAAACTGTGTTACTTTTGGCATTGGCCTCATCTTGTAGAGTCTCTGAGTTAGGGGCTCTGTCCTGTAAGAGCCCCTACTTGATTTTTCATGAGGACAGAGTGGAATTGAGAACAAACCCGCAGTTCTTGCCTAAGGTGATCTCTGCTTTTCACCTCAATCAAGCTGGTTCCTTCTGCCTCTAAAAAAGAGGGTTATGTGTGGTGCGCAATTAACAGCAGCCGGTACTAGGGGTAGTCAGACCCAGATTTTAGTAGGAAAAAGAATTGGTTTGTACTGGCGCTGGTTGATAAAAAACAACAATACAAGACGGTATATAAACAATTGATTATTTACTAATGAATCATAAATATAACATATAATTAATACATTTACAAATGAATTTAAATTTAATTGCATTTTTAAAAAGACTAATGGTGAGTGGGCTCAGTCTTATCCACCAATGTGGTGATAACGAGATTAAAAAGTCATATAGCAGCTGATAAGGTTTAGAATATTACCATCCTTGATCCTCCTGGTTGTTTTAAGTGAGGAATTTGTAATCCAAGTGGTTTTCAGCTGGAACAAAATAATTTCCCAATGCTCTATAATTTCAAGAGCTCAAGTTCCCTTTATTTGTGGCTCACCTCGATATCCAATCAAGGGATTAGGCTAAATCCCACAGCCTCAGCGTTGGTTAGGATTCGGTGCAAAATTATGCCAATTTTCGGGATAAGTGGGTAGGTCTTCTGGGTGGATGGTACCTCTTCAGCTGATTGGTAAATAGCTAAACGCGTTTCTCCGGTTAAATGGGTGTCCGGCTTCCTCAGGAGTGAGTGCTCCTGAGGAAGCCGGAAAACCCATTTAACCCACTCACCATTAGTCTTTTTAAAAATGCAATTAAATTTAAATTCATTTGTAAATGTATTAATTATATGTTATATTTATGATTCATTAGTAAATAATCAATTGTTTATATACCGTCTTGTATTGTTGTTTTTTATCAACCAGCGCCAGTACAAACCAATTCTTTTTCCTTCTGCCTCTGACTCACCGGATATTCTGGTGTCCTTGGACGTGGTGCGCACTCTGTGTGTCTATGTTCAGAGGACAGCAAGAATCAGAAAGACAGACTGTCTTTTTGTCCTGTATGATGCACAAAAGAAGGGTCAACCTGCATCAAAACAATCCATTGCTCAGTGGATTAGGACTACGGTCCAACAGGCCTATGTTGTGGCATGCTTGCCAACACCTTCAGGACTGAAGGCAGATTCCACTAGGTCTGTGGGCGCATCCTGGGCATCTGCTCGGGGTGTTTCTGCCTTACAGCTCTGGAGAGCTGCAACTCGGTCGGGTCAGCATACTTTTGTAAAATTTTACAAATCTGATGCCCTGGCCAAAGAGGATACCCAGTTTGGGCAGGCGGTACTGCAGCGGTCTTCGCACGTACCCACCCCTTCTGGAAGCTTTGGGACATCCCCAATGTCTTTAGACGATTCCCAGTATCCCATAGGACTTTAGTGAAAATAGGAATTTAATACCTACCGGTAATTCCTTTTTACTGTGAAAACAGATAATTTGTCACATGATGATAATGACAATCGTGTAAAAATTGTGATAAGAAATAGTGACACGTGGGTGCCGTGGCCTGGCAACACTGCGGGAACTGCTCAGCAACTATTTGTATGGAAATACTTGTTTACACCTAAGACGTGTACATTTATCATTACAAAAGTGACCGTGTAAAGTAATTTGTAGCTGGAATATGGACCTAATGCAATTCATTTAATGGACCACAACAATGATCCATTCATTAAATTGTTATAAGGCTCTAGTAAAAGTGTATGAATGTATTTTTATATAGAGTATATTAGAATATTATTTTAACATAATTGTATGTCGTATTGTTATTTTATGGTATATTTTTTTAGGTGGCCGCCTAGATAAATGTTTCAATTCTAATTGATACTATAGAAAAAAATATGGCACTTGTGTATTTTGGCGGCGCCCATCGCATCGCATACCATAACACATACGATGGTATGCGATGCGACGCAATATCGTACGATAGAGCACGATAGCATACAATTTTGAAATTGTATGCCATTGTACATGGCATACGATGCCATACGATGTGATGCGATGCGATTAAACATTGTATAAGCACCCTAATGGGTGCTTATACTATGTTAAGCACCCAAATGGGTGCTTACAATGTTAAATGCACCCCCACGCCACCCCCCACTATAAACGTGAACCCGAAGCGTGGCGAGCGCAGCGAGCCCGCGAGGGGCGGCGGTACGCGTCCTACGACCTTTTCATACCCCCACTATCCACGTCGGCGTGGAGTTGAGAATAGAATAGTGTGGCGAGCGCAGCGAGCCACCGAGCCCGAAGCGTGGCGAGCGCAGCGAGCCCCGCGAGGGGATGCGGATACCTTCACAGGTAAACGCGTCCCCTCGCGGGCTTCACAGGTGTCCGCGTCGCCACGAACACCTGTGAAGCCCGCGAGGGGACGCGTATAACTGTGAAGGTATCCGCGTCCCCTCGCGGGGCTCGCTGCGCTCGCCACGCTTCGGGCTCGGTGGCTCGCTGCGCTCGCCACACTATTCTATTCTCAACTCCACGCCGACGTGGATAGTGGGGGTATGAAAAGGTCGTAGGACGCGTACCGCTGCCCCTCGCGGGCTCGCTGCGCTCGCCACGCTTCGGGTTCACGTTTATAGTGGGGGTGCATTTAACATTGTAAGCACCCATTTGGGTGCTCAAAAGCACCCTTTAGGGTGCTTATACGATTTTTGGTCGTATAGGGGGTCAAAATCGCGTCGCATCGCATCGCATGCCATTGGGTGCATGGCATGCGATGCGATGCGATCTGTTCGTCGTACGACGGACATCGGGGGCGCCGCCAAAATACACAAGTACCAAAAATATTTACAATATATTATTACTTTTCTAAAGTGTCTGTGTTTGTATTCATCTATAGTGCTTTAAATACAGCAATTAGCGCAGAAACTCCATCTTTTTGCTATTCTCAGTTTTTACCTGCCCCTACCTGTATCTACATAATTGAGACCAGGCAAATGAGAGGTTATTGTACATACACTTATACATTCTGGGGTTTGCTACTCATTTTTGTTTTAGTATTAGTATTGAGTAATAGCGACCCGCCCCGGCTTCGCACGGGAAGCACTGATTATCTATAGCCAGATGACTTCGGATTTTTGTAGTTGGTTGTTAGATTTGGGAATACCTTGTCGACAACGGCTTGACTATTCAGTTGCATTTGACAGAAGTTTGGCGGAAACGAAATCTCATAATCTGAAGATTGCCTGAACATTTCATCAAAATCGGTCACGCCATTTTGGAGTCCATAGGGAACATACACACATCCATTTTTATATATATATATACATATATAGATATACATTTTTTAACTAATTAACTGTTCACAGTATCTTAATCACTTTTTCTATTCGTGCCCAATATAACACTAGTTTCTAGTGGGCCCCCTGTCATATCTTCCAACTGTCTGATTACAGCAGAGTTGTCCCGCTAATTGCAGACTTTCTTCCTGTTCCTCCATCTTTATTTCTACAATGCCATGAATACAGAAACCACTTCACTAGTATAGTATTTAAATGGCAGCAGTGCACAAAAACATACAAAGAAACAATCAAAAAAATACATACACTTGACACCACAATACCAGTCACAATACCAGTCACAATACCAGTCACAATACCCATGCCAGAAAATTGAATGAACAGAAATAAACTAAAAAAATAGAAGGAGAAATAGGAAGAGAGGGGGAGAAGGAGAAAGGGGGCAGGAGAGGAAGAGGGAGAGGGGAGGGAGATCTGAAGAGAGTATACATGTGATGGAAGGAGAGAGAGGGTAGGAGAGGGGAAGTGGAAGAGAGGGGACAGAGGGAGAGAAAGTGTGTGTGTGTGTGTGTAATGAAGGAAGGGAGAGAGAAAGAGAGTGTATGTATGTATATATATATATATATATATATGTGTGTGTGTGTGCATATATATATATATATATATATATATATATATATATATATATATATATATATAATGAAACGAGAGAGGGGGCAGGAGAGAGATAGTGTGTGTGTGATGGAGGGGAAGAGAGAGAGTGTAAGGTAGAGACTGACAAAGAGCGATTGATAGAGGGGGGAGAGAGAGAGCGTGTGAGAGAGGTATGGAGGGTGTCCCCAGCTTGTGATGGGCTCCCACTTCAATCATAAAAACCCTCAATCCTCTTCTCCTCCCCTCCCTGGACCCCACTTCCAACCTTACATCCCTGTCCCTGGCCACCTCACTTTCACACCTGGCGCAAGATCCAGGACTTCTCCTGCTTCCTGCACAAAAGACATCCAAGCAGCAAGGGAGCACACGCAGTACAGGTGGCCGGGGTGCAGTACAGTTGGGTGAGTTGAGCAGCCACAGCACAGACAGTAGACAGCTGAGTGGGCTGGCCCCAGCACAGACAGTACAGACAGTCAAGTGGCAGCGGGGTACAGACAGGCGAACAGGGTCACACAACAGATGGTGGCCATCACTTCTGCCGCAGTCCGCTGCCATGCTCTGCCTCTGGTGCCACTCAGATCATCTGGGCCTGTCACAGCTGTCCCCCTTGACCCCCTTGTTGCCGGGCCTGGGGGCAGTTGGCGGAGCTGGAGATCACTGCTGCTCTGTTTTTTCAGAGAGCCGGTAATTGGAGAATAGATGCTGTTCGCATGCACACTACATCTCTACAGAGCAGGCCCCGGTCTGCCCAGTTGCTAGGGGAGTGCTAGGCATGACCCAAAATTGACAAAATGGGTCCCGAGGCTACTCCCCGCCCCCTCGGCCAGAGGCCCCACCCATCTGACTCAAAGCTCCGCCCCTTGTCTGAAAGGCCACAACAAAGGACCCAAATTACACAATGTCAAAGTTGGGAGGTATGTTGTAGGTCTATGTTGTGTTTTGATGAAAAAACAAATAGCATGCAGTGGTGTGAAAGATTGCCTTGCTTATAGTACAAGAAGTGTGGGGTAAACACTTGACTATGATTCATCGGGCAGATGAAAGGTACCCCAATCTGCGTTCAATATATAGAGCAGCACCTTTGAAAGCTCCCCTGTTAGATGGAACCCAATGTTTTAGGAATGCAAAAAAGAAAGGTTCAGAGGGTGCTATGAGTAAATAAATATATCCGAAAGTGTTTAATAAAAAATGCTTATCAATTCTCTCAGAAAATCGATTGTTACAATCACCAGGTAAGTAAAAAGGGCTCAATGCGTTTTGTCATTTCAATGGCTTCATCGGAGGCAGTGAAAACGGCAAGTCAATTAAGTGGTTTGTACATTACTTGTCAAAGATGTAAGTCATCGTTAAAGATCAAGATCCAATACAGGTGTTTCCAAGTTTATGGGCGGAATTCCACCAATGATGTATCTTCAGAACACTTGTTTGATTGGCTCAAAGTAAGCTGTATATTTACTCAATAACAGTATTATTTCTCAGTGTGTGGGTATATACACCTTCATACATACATACACACACACACACAGTATACGGTAGTAGAAAAGTAATTGTAGGTGCTGGCAGGGAGTCAACTTTAAAGTTGTACTAATACTTGCCTCCTGGCTTTCTGAGTTTCCTGACTTGGTTAAGTTAATAACCATAGCGTGCCAGCTTCAGGAAATAAAAGCAGTTTATATAGGCAGCTGATAATTGTAGGCACATTAGTTCCTGGCAATTTGCAGTTGGTGTATATGGGTGCTATGTTAATTTCTGTTTACAGTCTGTTTGCAATTGCAAGAACAACTCTAATACCTGGCTCTTGCCATCCAGAAACCATAGGGGATTTTACTATCTCCTTTCTTCAGGCAGGTGATTATTACCAATAACTGGGTGAAGTGTCACAGGCAGGTTGTGGAGGAAAAATTAGAGAAATAAGAATTTAGTAGAAAACCAACATGCGACCTAATAACAAAAAGATTATTGTGGGGTACTAGGTTGGTGGTGCTCCCAAAAGATTCCGCAGGATAACTGAATTGAAGTAGGTGTCTTGGAAGAGACGTAGGAAGAACAAAAGGGTTTTTGGGGCACACTTGAAATATTAAGATAGTGAAAAGATGGTGTACCAATGTGTGACATAAAATCTAACCTTTATTGATTACACTTAAAATACATACAAGCACACGTCAATTTTGATACAAAGAACAATTTTAAGATGCAAATCAGCATGTGAATTAAACTGTGGAATTTATTTATAATAGTTAATACACAATGCAGTAAAAAGCGAAATTGTAATACAATATCCGTCAGGTGGGCGAAAATGATTTGCAGGGAATTTACCAGGCAGTAAATAATTTAGTTTGAGCAAGGCAAGGTAATACAAGATAATGATACAGTGCACATCAAAGGTGCATAGGTTCTTAATATTTTTTGAGTCTTGCTCCAGACCCTCAATGGATGGTATACAACAATTAATAGACCCGAATACAATTATAAGGGCAACAGGTTAAGTTACTATTGTTCGAGCAGAGTTAGTAGATGAGAAAAGAAGGGGGAATGCTCTTCGTATGCATTCGCTACTTCTTCTGTCTGGATGTGTGATACAGCACTGGATATTCCCTGGTGGTCTCCCAAGAGGTACTGATCCAGCCAGTCGCTGCTTAGCTGCTGAGTTCGGATGGGATCAGGCGGCTCAGCGATGTATGGCAGTATATGACATCAGATGAGAGAGCCTCAAATGGAACTAGGAGCCAGTTGTCACTTCTGCTTTTCCCCGGTGTCACCCAGGCGAATGAGAGAGTGAGCGAGTCCAGGTGAGAGGTGATAGTGGATTGGAATAAATAAGAAAGGAAAAAGGTATGCTCCAAGAGTAACGATATATGTACCCACTGCAGGATTTTGATGGATTCGTGATCACTGAGCCAGTAACGGGAAATACTGTGCACAATACCACATGCAGTGGTAAGTGAGGTCTTTATAAATCATGGATCATTGTATGTGCATAATAGACTTATTATCAGCAGCATACATAATGGCATATAAATCAAACATATATCGAAGGAATTTTTTAGAAAGAATTAGTGGTGGATACTGAATAGTAGTAATAGGTATCACAGATATTAGTGATTCTTAAATTGCTTGGTGTTTATCACCCACTTATTAGAGGTGATATATAGCTTGGTGTTTTGTCCCCACTTATTAGAAGTAATAGATAATTTTATGAAAAAAAGGGGGGTAAAGATGAAAAGACAATATTTGGCAGTATTTATCCACTACACAGAGTACAGCAGTAAAGCAATAGCTGTAGGTGACAGAGTTTAGCAGAACTGTTCACAATGGTGAAAAAATAGCAAAATTGTGCAAAAGAAATAGAAAGTAAATAGAGATATTCTACAGCAACTACCCACTACTTAGTGGAAGAGCAGTTGCACATGACAGTATTGGCAGATTAGGTAACAATAGTAATCAGAAGGTTAACCTGTGTATATCAATTAGCGCAAGATTATCATATAGCGGGTAACTCGTTTAGGAGTGCCACCATATAATGAAGCGCAAGCGTCCCGCTCAGTAGCGGTACCGATGCAAACACGTACCAGACAGAGTCTGTACGTGAGCGGCAGTCAATGTATTAGGTGCAGAATACCTTAATATATAGCGGCGGGATCCAGTCACGGCAGTACAATCCGTGCAGCGAGTGCTCCCACCGTCTGAGCTGCAGCGGCCGCACTGTTCTGAGAAGGACTGAGGGAGGGCTCCGGATGGCTGGAAATGCCCTGACGTCAAGGAGACACGTGTGTCGCCCCGATTGGGCTTGATCACAGTGACGTGTTGGACCGGGGACTCCCTGTCTGTATATGAGAGGGAGGCGAGCCAATCCTGCTTTAGAGAAATGATGGACATAGAGATGTCCCAATAGAAATGAGGGGTGTGTAATAACCGCTTGTGTCCCATCCTTGAGGCTATAGCCAGAACGTTAATAGCTGTTTAGTGTGGACACTGGTTATGTCGACTGGTAGCACCCATAAGAATTGTGCTGGAGAGGTAGGGGGATAATGTGTGTGTGACACCACTGGTGTCTCATGCTGTTATGGCTGTGGTCAAAGTAACCATTAGTAGTTATAACGCGCGATGTTGTCGACATTAATTGTGTCGACTGTTGGCACCAAAAATTGGTGTTGTAGGGATGGGAGGAGTACATCTAGTTAGTTAATGTCTATTAGTTATTGAGGGGAGATGAAATGAATTAAAGAAGGGATAGTAATAATTATGGTATGTGTTAGTGTTATGTTATGGAACCAAATTAGGTTCGCAGCGGGGGAGACCAGTACATTGGTCATACTGCACAGAGCCTGATAGCGGGAGTGTTTATCTATTGGGAATACCGATGGATTGAGAAAAATAGTTATATATGTGAATATAGATATACGTATGTAATATACCATAATTGAGTTTAACAATTAAAATGCAGCATATATGGGTCAAGCGAATGGTAGGGTTGGATTAATGCTGTGTTCAGATAGTTACATAGTGTTGATCCGTTCTGAAAGAAATCATATATATAACATATGAATATACAGGGTTAGTGGCATATTTTGCGATAAGACATCCCCCATTCAAGTATATCCAGATACAGGGTGATATGACCAGAGTAAAGTTAGCTTGACTTCATAGAATTCTTAATATATGGTATGAGCCAGAAATTCTTATACAGTCCTATACTAAGGTGGACATATCCCATCGAGTATGGATGTATTTATGATATACCCACCAGTACTATCTACATTCTGGCATATTATGAATTAATTTTTTAAAATTGATTTGGTTAAATTTAAATAAGATCATGAGACAATCAGTTGTAAATAATTTCAATATCGCGGAGACCCATATAAATACTTTTATAACCGTAGAGACTTTGAACCCATCGGTATAAGGCTGTCCATGTGGCCCGTATGACCTGAAAATAGATACGTTGTGTTAAAAGTTATTATTATATGCTGTAGATATGAAGAGAGACAAGTTAGTTATTAAAGTATTCCCCTGCTAATAGAACCAAGGATTTTGTGAGAATAAATTTGAGGATGGATATATAGGAATAATTAATTACATCCGCTTAGCAGTTAGCTAGAGAATTGAAAATATGGATGGAAGTATAATTGGTAAATTATGGATCTGGCACATCATAGGAAAGAGCTGAAGTTGATGTCTTCGTTCAGGCCTTTAGGAGAGAGAGTGTCAAGCTGAAAGATCCACCAGCTCTCCTTTTGTAGCAGAGTTTGGTTAATGTCACCCCCTCTGCGGCCAAGATGGATTTGTTCAAGTCCTGAAAATGTTAGGAGAGAGGTATCCGAGTTGTGGTGTCTGAGGAAATGTCTGGCTACTGAGGTTAGTTGTTTCATCTTCACTTTATCAGTAGCCGCATTCCTAATATTCCCAATGTGTTAGAGCATTTGCTGTTTGAGTGGGCGAGAAGTGAGGCCAACATATTTCTTGTCACAGGGGCAGGTAATGCAATATATTACATTGGGACTTTTGCAATTGAAGTAGCCATAGATAGTTATTGGGTCCCCAAAGCGGTTATGTACAGTCAAGGTGTTTCTGATGTGACTGCAGGCTTTACAGTTGCCGCATGGGTGGCTGCCTTTAAGTCTGGGTTCCTTGCGTTGATTTTTCACAAAATGACTGTGGACAAGATTGTCCTTAAGGTTTGGGGCTCTTCTCCAGCTTAAGTCTACCTGTGGTTTCAATTTAGCAGCCAGGTCTCTGTCCGTAAGTAGTATAGGCCAGTTTGTTGGAGAATGTTCTTAATGTCCCTCCATTCTTGGCAATATGTGCCAACCATTCTGATTGTTGGTAGTTCAGCCTCTTTCGTTTTGTTTTTTAACAGAATTTCTTCACGGGGGGTATGTTCTACTGCCTTTTTTGCTTTCTTGATGTTACGATTGGAATATCCTCGTTCCCGTAATCTGTTTGTTAGTTCGTCACACTTTGCTTTAAACACCTGATCGTCTGAGCAGTTACGACGCACCCGGAGGAATTCACCTTTGGGTTGGTTTTTGACTGTTGGGGGGAAGTGAGAACTTGTGCTGTATAATAGACTGTTTGTCGATGTGGACTTCGTGTAAAGTTCTGTACAGAGTTTGTTGTCTTGACCTCGGTAGAGATGTAAATCCAGGAATGTTATGCTCGATGAGCTGCTCTCATGTGTAAATTTTAAATTGAGTTTGTTGGTATTGAGTTTCCGGATAAATGTGGTAAGTTGATCTTGCGTGCCCTTCCAGATTATGAAAATATCATCGATGTAGCACATCCAATTATGGATACACGCTACATCGTTATCGTCCTGAAAAACCACCTCTCTCTCCCACCATCCAAGGAAGAGGTTGGCATATGTAGGGGCACAGGCTGCCCCCATAGCGGTCCCTCTTCCTTGGATGTAATAATGATTTTCAAATACGAAGTAGTTCTTGTGTAGAACGAATTCCAGTAATTCCAAAAGAAAATCATGAAACGGGGTTGTTCCTTCCATCTCCAAAAAGTAACGTGCCGCTTGAATGCCCAGGTCGTGTTGTATAGAATTGTATAGCGACTCTACGTCCAATGATACCAGAAGGTGATCTTCGTCTAGCTGGATATCATGTACTTTTTTCAGTACTTCTGTGGTGTCCTTAGTGTATGAATGCAAGCTGGTCACATGGTGGCGCAAATGGATATCAAGGAAGGAGCAAGCATTTTCGATCAATGAGCCGTTGCCTGAGACGATTGGTCTTCCTGGAGGTACTTGTAAACATTTGTGTATTTTGGGAAGTAAATAGAATGTAGCAATTCTTGGGTTTGGGGTTTGTAAATAAGCGAGTTCTGATTTGGTTATTGTCCCATTACTTTTTGGAGATGGAAGGAACAACCCCGTTTCATGATTTTCTTTTGGAATTACTGGAATTCGTTCTACACAAGAACTACTTCGTATTTGAAAATCATTATTACATCCAAGGAAGAGGGACCGCTATGGGGGCAGCCTGTGCCCCTACATATGCCAACCTCTTCCTTGGATGATGGGAGAGAGAGGTGGTTTTTCAGGACGAAAACTATGTAGCGTGTATCCATAATTGGATGCGCTACATCGATGATATTTTCATAATCTGGAAGGGCACGCAAGATCAACTTACCACATTTATCCGGAATCTCAATACCAACAAACTCAATTTAAAATTTACACATGAGAGCAGCTCATCGAGCATAACATTCCTGGATTTACATCTCTACCGAGGTCAAGACAACAAACTCTGTACAGAACTTTACAGGAAGTCCACATCGACGAACAGTCTATTATACAGCACAAGTTCTCACTTCCCCCCAACAGTCAAAAACCTACCCAAAGGTGAATTCCTCCGGGTGCGTCGTAACTGCTCAGACGATCAGGTGTTTAAAGCAAAGTGTGACGAACTAACAAACAGATTACGGGAACGAGGATATTCCAATCGTAACATCAATAAAGCAAAAAAGGCAGTAGAACATACCCCCATGAAGAAATTCTGTTCAAAAACAAAACGAAAGAGGCTGAACTACCAACAATCAGAATGGTTGGCATATATTGCCAAGAATGGAGGGACATTAAGAACATTCTCCAACAACATTGGCCTATACTACTTACGGACAGAGACCTGGCTGCTAAATTGAAACCACAGGTAGACTTAAGCTGGAGAAGAGCCCCAAACCTTAAGGACAATCTTGTCCACAGTCATTTTGTGAAAAATCAACGCAAGGAACCCAGACTTAAAGGCAGCCACCCATGTGGCAACTGTAAAGCCTGCAGTCACATCAGAAACACCTTGACTGTACATAACCGCTTTGGGGACCCAATAACTATCTATGGCTACTTCAATTGCAAAAGTCCCAATGTAATATATTGCATTACCTGCCCCTGTGACAAGAAATATGTTGGCCTCACTTCTCGCCCACTCAAACAGCGAATGCTCGAACACATTGGGAATATTAGGAATGCGGCTACTGATAAAGTGAAGATGAAACAACTAACCTCAGTAGCCAGACATTTCCTCAGACACCACAACTCGGATACCTCTCTCCTAACATTTTCAGGACTTGAACAAATCCATCTCGGCCGCAGAGGGGGTGACATTAACCAAACTCTGCTACAAAAGGAGAGCTGGTGGATCTTTCAGCTTGACACTCTCTCTCCTAAAGGCCTGAACGAAGACATCAACTTCAGCTCTTTCCTATGATGTGCCAGATCCATAATTTACCAATTATACTTCCATCCATATTTTCAATTCTCTAGCTAACTGCTAAGCGGATGTAATTAATTATTCCTATATATCCATCCTCAAATTTATTCTCACAAAATCCTTGGTTCTATTAGCAGGGGAATACTTTAATAACTAACTTGTCTCTCTTCATATCTACAGCACATACTAATAACTTTTAACACAACGTATCTATTTTCAGGTCATACGGGCCACATGGACAGCCTTATACCGATGGGTTCAAAGTCTCTACGGTTATAAAAGTATTTATATGGGTCTCCGCGATATTGAAATTATTTACAACTGATTGTCTCATGATCTCTTTTAAATTTAACCAAATCAATTTAAAAAAAAATAATTCATAATATGCCAGAATGTAGATAGTACTGGTGGGTATATCATAAATACATCCATACTCGATGGGATATGTCCACCTTAGTATAGGACTGTATAAGAATTTCTGGCTCATACCATATATTAAGAATTCTATGAAGTCAAGCTAACTTTACTCTGGTCATATCACCCTGTATCTGGATATACTTGAATGGGGGATGTCTTATCGCAAAATATGCCACTAACCCTGTATATTCATATGTTATATATATATGATTTCTTTCAGAACGGATCAACACTATGTAACTATCTGAACACAGCATTAATCCAACCCTACCATTCGCTTGACCCATATATGCTGCATTTTAATTGTTAAACTCAATTATGGTATATTACATACGTATATCTATATTCACATATATAACTATTTTTCTCAATCCATCGGTATTCCCAATTGATAAACACTCCCGCTATCAGGCTCTGTGCAGTATGACCAATGTACTGGTCTCCCCCGCTGCGAACCTAATTTGGTTCCATAGCATAACACTAACACATACCATAATTATTACTATCCGTTCTTTAATTCATTTCATCTCCCCTCAATAACTAATAGACATTAACTAACTAGATGTACTCCTCCCATCCCTACAACACCAATTTTTGGTGCCAACAGTCGACACAATTAATGTCGACAACATCGCGCGTTATAACTACTAATGGTTACTTTGACCACAGCCATAACAGCATGAGACACCAGTGGTGTCACACACACATTATCCCCCTACCTCTCCAGCACAATTCTTATGGGTGCTACCAGTCGACATAACCAGTGTCCACACTAAACAGCTATTAACGTTCTGGCTATAGCCTCAAGGATGGGACACAAGCGGTTATTACACACCCCTCATTTCTATTGGGACATCTCTATGTCCATCATTTCTCTAACGCAGGATTGGCTCGCCTCCCTCTCATATACAGACAGGGAGTCCCCGGTCCAACACGTCACTGTGATCAAGCCCAATCGAGGCGAAACACGTGTCTCCTTGATGTCAGGGCATTTCCAGCCATCCGGAGCCCTCCCTCAGTCCTTCTCAGAACAGTGTGGCCGCTGCAGCTCAGACGGTGGGAGCACTCGCTGCACGGATTGTACTGCCGTGACTGGATCCCGCCGCTATATATTAAGGTATTCTGCACCTAATACATTGACTGCCGCTCACGTACAGACTCTGTGTCTGGTACGTGTTTGCATCGGTACCGCTACTGAGCGGAACGCTTGCGCTTCATTATATGGTGGCACTCCTAAACGAGTTACCCGCTATATGATAATCTAGCGCTAATTGATATACACAGGTTAACCTTCTGATTACTATTGTTACCTAATCTGCCAATACTGTCATGTGCAACTGCTCTTCCACTAAGTAGTGGGTAGTTGCTGTAGAATATCTCTATTTACTTTCTATTTCTTCTGCACAATTTTGCTATTTTTCGTAATAAGTGAATTTAGCGCTAATTGGCCAATTGACACTAACAGGTCAGCCCTTTTTTCACCATTGTGAACAGTTCTGCTAAACTCTGTCACCTACAGCTATTGCTTTACTGCTGTACTCTGTGTAGTGGATAAATACTGCCAAATATTGTCTTTTCATCTTTACCCCCCTTTTTTTCATAAAATTATCTATTACTTCTAATAAGTGGGGACAAAACACCAAGCTATATATCACCTCTAATAAGTGGGTGATAAACACCAAGCAATTTAAGAATCACTAATATCTGTGATACCTATTACTACTATTCAGTATCCACCACTAATTCTTTCTAAAAAATTCCTTCGATATATGTTTGATTTATATGCCATTATGTATGCTGCTGATAATGAGTCTATTATGCACATACAATGATCCATGATTTATAAAGACCTCACTTACCACTGCATGTGGTATTGTGCACAGTATTTCCCGTTACTGGCTCAGTGATCACGAATCCATCAAAATCCTGCAGTGGGTACATATATCGTTACTCTTGGAGCATACCTTTTTCCTTTCTTATTTATTCCAATCCACTATCACCTCTCACCTGGACTCCCTCACTCTCTCATTCGCCTGGGTGACACCGGGGAAAAGCAGAAGTGACAACTGGCTCCTAGTTCCATTTGAGGCTCTCTCATCTGATGTCATATACTGCCATACATCGCTGAGCCGCCTGATCCCATCCGAACTCAGCAGCTAAGCAGCGACTGGCTGGATCAGTACCTCTTGGGAGACCACCAGGGAATATCCAGTGCTGTATCACACATCCAGACAGAAGAAGTAGCGAATGCATACGAAGAGCATTCCCCCTTCTTTTCTCATCTACTAACTCTGCTCGAACAATAGTAACGTAAACCTGTTGCCCTTATAATTGTATTCGGGTCTATTAATTGTTGTATACCATCCATTGAGGGTCTGGAGCAAGACTCAAAAAATATTAAGAACCTATGTACCTTTGATGTGCACTGTATCATTATCTTGTATTACCTTGCCTTGCTCAAACTAAATTATTTACTGCCTGGTAAATTCCCTGCAAATCATTTTCGCCCACCTGACGGATATTGTATTACAATTTCGCTTTTTTCTGCATTGTGTATTAACTATTATAAATAAATTCCACAGTTTAATTCACATGCTGATTTGCATCTTAAAATTGTTCTTTGTATCAAAATTGACGTGTGCTTGTATGTATTTTAAGTGTAATCAATAAAGGTTAGATTTTATGTCACACATTGGTACACCATCTTTTCACTATCTTAATATTTCAAGTGTGCCCCAAAAACCCTTTTGTTCTTCCTACGTCTCTTCCAAGACACCTACTTCAATTCAGGTGATTATTACCAGCAGCGTACCAGCTGCATTAGTTTGTAATTACAGAATATCAAGGTATTGGGGAAAAGCTTTCAGGTGATATGTGTTCCTTGGGACGCAGTCAATTTACCGATGGACGTTTGAACAACGGTCATTATGCTGACACCCATTGACTGACAGTCAAAATAATTACAAGGTCAATATACCGACATTCATTATATCGACATATTCAGTTTACTGATATGGTCAAAATACCGACATTTAACATGCCAACAGGTCAACATGTATCATTTGTAAAGTGTACCCATTACCTACACAAAATGCAGGCAGCTAATATTCATGTAACACACTATCTTATAATGAGCTCCTCCTTGTATAAATCCCAAATAAAGGAGTCCGTACATAGGCACACTGTGCGCTTTAGCCTTGTCAAAATTTGACCATTGATGTTCACAATCATTATGTGGTGTGGTTTGCAGCTATCCACAGGTCCCTTCACTGCAGCTAAATAAAAATATTATCATTTGATCTTATGTTAAATTGTTTTAATTAATAAGAATAAACTGATTAAATAAATTCATATAAATTAAACCTTAATATTTTTTCCATTATTTTAATTAACACATTGATAAGATATTTACTATGCAGGATAATCCGCTTCGCTTAGCCAGAGATGACAATCGGAGCCATTGCTTATAAGACTGTGGTTTCACAGTTTATAGTCAAGCAGAACCAGTTTTACTCCTGGAGTCCAATAAAAGTGCAAAAATCACTTCCAAGAGCAATGCATATGGAGCACAATGTATTTTTTTTTTTTTTAACTACAAAACTCATTTATATTTGTAATATGATTAAGACATATCTAAGAAAAATAGCCTTTCAATAATTAAACAGAAGACTTAATAATAAAATGCTGGGAAAAAATACCACAGAAATTTTCTGCACGAGAAAGCAGACTTATTAGAGCCCAAAATAGATAAAACTGAATTAATGTAAAGTAAATTAGAGACCACAAGCAAAACTAACTTTTTCTTGTTCATTTAGTGTTGTATTAGAAGTAATCTATCAGTTCTGCATATGCCGGGGTTACAAGCCTATGAAAAGACATCTTAATTGCAGTTTTTGGTCTGCTGGAGATGTAAAACTGCTCATCTTGTCTTTACTTGGGTATGTATAATATAAAATGACAAGCTTTATGTAGATGGAAAAGTTCAGTCTTTTTTGCCTTTGGGCAACATGTTTTTTTTTATTTTTTATATTCTCTAATCACTTTTTCTGGGGCTTGAGATTCATTCCATAATGCTGTAATTCTTGTGGGGAGATGGAGCTATTTTGTAGAAATGGGGGTAGTTTCAGATAACCTACAGTACAGTATATTGTTTTCTCTTGTGAGCATATTTTAATTGAGTATCCCTTGTTTGGTATTACACCATGGGGCATTACTATGTTTATTGCAGACTAGCTATAATACCCGGCATTGCCCTGATTGAATAATGGACCTTAAAATACATCTGCAGCTTTCAGGTTTTTTTACATTTTACATTGCTAACATGGTTTAGGTTCCATTTCTATAAAGTATTTAGACCAGGTATGGCTAAACTACGGTCCCCCAGTTGTTGTGAAACTACAAGTCCCATCATGCCTTGCCACGGTTTTGCTGTTAGGGAATGCTAAAACTATGGCAAGGCATGCTGGGATGTGTAGTGTAACAACAGCTGCAAGACCCCAGTTTGGCCATTGCTGATTTAGACTCTGTTACTTATCATTTTGCTTCCTGACTCCCATTTCCAAAGAGGTATATTTGAAGGAAATTATTAATCTCATTAGGATGATCAGCAATGATCCTACTTGATTGTATATTAAACCATACACTTTTAAATTTTCCATACACATAAGGTGAATCATCCACTGGATCTATTGCTGTCATAAGTAGAACAGAGTTATATTTTCGAATGAGCAAAACGCGACTCTGTAGTGCCGAGTGTATTTTATTTGCAATATAAAGTGAATATGACACACATGCAGCTTCTACTTATTAAAATGATATGTGGCATGTCTAATTCAGTGTGTGACTTCTGCTGTATCTGCATTAAAAAAAATGTTCCAGTGTTTTCCTAGAAAACACTGTAACATAGCATTTGTAGAAGAGCTGTTTAATGCGTAAGGAGGTTAGATGTATGTGGACACATCTGTAGGTATAAAACTCTGGCCATGCATGAAGGACAAGCACACACACACGTACACATGCATTTTCTTGCTTATTATGTATATTACAGAGGCGTAACTAGGCCCAGAAGACCCCCCCCCCCCCCCATTGTCACTATAATGCCCATACGGGGGTGCAGAAGAAAGTGTCCGCAAGAGACGGGGAGAGAGAGAGTGTCAGCAAGAGACAGGGGGAGAGAGAGTGTCTGCAAGAGTCAGGGCGGGAGAGGTTGTTGTGGTGAGACAGGGCTAAATATAGAGGACATCAGGGAGAAAGAGTGAGTTTGGATAAAACTAAGAGGATAAAGAGGTGAGACAGAGTTGGAGTGAGAGATTGGGTTGAGGGGAAAAAAGTGGTGGTAGGGGAGAAGAGAGAGGGCAAGATAGGCAGCCCCCCCTCTTTCTAGTAAAGGTGCTGCTGGGTACCTCTTTAACCCCTACTAATAAAGGTCCTGCTGTGTACCTCTTTAAAGCCCCTCCTCCTCCTAATAAAGGTGGCGCTGTGTACCTGATCAAACTGCCGGGTCTCCGCTCCACACCACCGGGTGTCACACCGCACATAGACGGGTCTCCGCACTGATGCACCTGCCTCCACTTGCGCACCATGCTGGTTGTAATGATCAGCCGGCAGCTGGACAGACAGGTCAGGAGCTCTTCTATTTCACACTGATAGATAGCTTAGCCTCGGGCCCCCCAACCCGCCGGGCCCCATAGCAACTGCATCCCCTGCACCCTCCATTGTTACGCCACTGGTAGATTATAATCCCAGTGACCAGCATGTTTTTTAAAGTTTTTTACCCTTGTGAATTCTGTTCATCCCTTTTTAATAAATTGGTACTTGTGGAGTATCACGGCTCCCATCGCATGCCATATATAGTGGCATGCGATGGCATGCGATTTTTGCAGTTTTTAACCGTTTTTACAAAATCGCATGCGATTTGATCGCATGCGTTTTTTAACAGCAAAGCATCCAAATGCATTGAAATTAGTATCAAACATGTTCAATGGCCCCCAAATGTCATTTTTGAGGCTGTACCACCCCCACTATCAACGCGAACCCGAAGCTTGGTGAGCGCAGTGAGCCCGCGAGGGGCGGCGGTACGCGTCCTACGACCTTTTCATACCCCCACTATCCACGTCGGCGTTTAGTTGAGAATAGAAAGTGTGGCGAGCCCGAAGCGTGGCGAGCGGACACGGATACCTTCACAGGTATCCGCGTCCCCTCGCGGGCTTCACAGGTGTCCGCATCCCCTCGTGGGGCTCCCTGCGCTCGCCAGGCTTCGGGCTCGCTGCGCTCGCCACACTTTCTATTCTCAACTCCACGTCGACGTGGATAGTGGGGGTATGAAAAGGTCGTAGGAGTCGCCTGAGTCTCGTATTCTCCTAAGGCCTGGTGGATCATTACCAAATGTAAAGAAACCTTTTGTAGAATACTGGGCATCTATTGCAGGTGAGATCCTAAATATATGGGGAGTGCATGGGAGCTGACAAGCGAAAGATACCTTTATGTGCCTATAGGGCCTTTTTCAAAAGGTCAGTTGTATGGAACTGAGGGGCAGATTTATTAAGCTCAGTGAAGTATACAGTGTCTGGTTTTATCACCGGCCAATCAGCTCCTAACTGTGAAGTTACAGGCTTGGTTTGAAAAATGACAGTTAGGAGTTGATTGGCCTGTGATAAAAAAACAGACACTCTTTCACTTCATACACACCAGGTAAACGGCGCTAATGGACCACACTAATTAGTATTCCAAAAGGTATAAATTTATTAAAAAATATATATTAAAAAATACACAATAATACAATTTTAACAATGCCACCGGCCGGTAGATCTTTCAAAAATGTGCACAATAATTTCTGGCCATAAAAAATAAATTTAGAAAAGAAAGAAAGCTTCTTTCCCTAGGCTGCAGCGTGTGACATAGGATCAATGTTCCATTATGATAAATCTAGGATTGCCTGATTAGGCTAAAGCATATAGTGGATCTGAGGCTTGGTAGCTTTTTTTATATATATCTCCACTTATCAGTGAAACAGTCCCAGAAATCTTATAAGACACATTGATATACGTTGATGTTATATGTATTTGCAAGCGTGTTAGTCACACAATTTAGGCTTAGTTGTAAAACAGCCCTTAGAATTGCTCCATACTTATAAAGGACTGCAGGTGCTCAATCATTCAAGCAGAGCAGCATGAATAAAAGTAATATTGATACTTAGGCTTCCAAGCGAGTGCAGCACTTTAATGCCCACTATAGGGTGAGAGTTCGCTGGCCTGAAGCGGGTCCCCGGCTGCTGGTCTTCCCAATATTGCAGCTCTTCTCTGGGACTCCCAGCTCCGGCAATTCTCCCCGGCTCACGTGGTCTTGCTTGTTTGCGGAAGTAACAGTGTTGCTCGATGACGCGTTTCCCCGCCTTCTCCTGGTCAGCGGCTTCATCAGACTCTTTCACTTCACCAAGCTTAATAAATCTACCCCTGAGGATCAATGAGGCAGTGTATCCATTCGGAACTAGCATCTGACCCTCCTCTTTTCTTTTGTGTTTTCCATTGCCATTCATGATATTTGATTGTTGGAAAAACACATACAGAACAAGAGGAGATTCATATTATGTCCACAGTAGAGACAGACAGCGCATTTGTGTTTACCACCATTGTCTTTGTTATTCTATGATCTTATGTTTACAATATATACATTCATAGATTATAAATTATATATATCGTGCCCTGACAAAAATGCGGTTTGTGCATTGAAACGTTGGTCTATATGTTGGCATGAGTCTGCGTGTCTTTTTTCCTGAGATCCACTGTTTACCAGTTCTTAGGATAATTATCAGTATCAAGTGATTAAAGCTGGCAATATACATATGTAGCGCTGCTCATTCAGCCTACCCATGGTGGCCCACGGCGCAAGGCATCGCAATAAATTGTAACAGCTTGAAGATTGCTGGATGAGTGCAATACCAGTGATCATCCACCAGCTGTCACTTTTTGAAATCTTCACTGCGCATGCATGAAATGTGTGCTGCAGCATGTGCATGAAGTGACTACAGTATTAAAAGCTCTGTAGGACAGGAACTACTTTGCTACTACTGTACTGTCCAGTAAGCTACAGTACTGTAGATAAACATCTCTTATCAGGTGTGTAGGCTAGTGGATAAGCACACCGCTCTGCATGTTGTACATTACAGTACAGTATGCCTGAGTTTGATTATTAAAGGGAACTTATTTTTTTCCAACAAATTTACAGTAGGTCAGTTACTGTATATTTAGCAAACAAAAACTCCTGCCTCCCTATTAACCTTTCGGTGCTTCTGCACAGGCACAGACGCTAGTCTCATTGTTTTGGTCAAACGTCGCTAGGATGCATCTGAGTGAAAAGTCTGGCTGCTCTTGTCAAGTGTTGTAAAGTAGTGGATAAGCGTGCCACTCTGCATGTTTTACAGTATGCCTGAGTTTGATTCATAAAGGGATCATTTTTTTAAACACAGCTATAGTACAGTAGGTCAGTAAGAGTATACAGTATTTAATACACAAAAAAAATCCTGCCTCCCTATAAAGATTTCCGTGCATCTGCACAGGCAGGAACAGCTTTTATTGCATTGTACTGTAACAGTTACAGCTATAAGTGATATCGCTATAAGTATAATGGGGAGACATAAAAGCTCCTCCCTAAGTTCCTGGATGCAAAAACACTGTCTTTAGCCTCTCTATACAGTATTTCCTATTTGCGGTACTTAGTAGTAATGAGCTACAGTAGGTGAACAATTGGAGGGGACCCTAACTACGGATGCTTGCCGCTTCCCTTATTGATGTCATATAAAATACTACTATTATGTGGATGCATTTTACCATGGACCTTGGGAACCCTGAATGTATTTTCTATTGGATTGTTTTTCATGCCTGTTTACTTTTATATACTTATTTATAGACTGTTAGATTCCTTGGTTTGTGCAAAGATATCTTACTTTTTAATAATAATAATAATAATAAAAACACCTTTTTTTACAAACTACGACACTGTGGATTTGAGAAAGATAACTTATCCTGTAAAATGATTCAGTGAATGGGAAAAAAAGCATGATATGCTTCTCAACCAGCCGTGTGAGTTGGATATGCACAAAACCCTGTTTTCCGTAATTTACAGACTGTTAAATTCAGACAGACGGGTTCCCGAAGGGCCCCGGCTATTCTCCCCCGTGGGGGTCCACGACCCCCATAGAAGGAGAATTGAATAGCAGCGTGGTGAGCGTAGCGAGCCCGCAAGGGGCTTTGTTGCGCTCGCCATGATGTCTGAGTCTGGCCAGTTGGGATCATGACTGTCGGGATCCCGACTGTCGGAACTCTATACCACACCCCTTTTCCACCCCATTTTACTGTAAGTAAGGTATGTACTTCATGATTATGGTGCTTGTCTAGAGGTGGAGGCTCATTCTCTGCTGTGGACTTCTGATCTACACTTTTCCTTAATAATCAGTCTACCTACTGATGCATTTCTAATTGATACATTAATTTACTAATCAAACTTATTAAGAATGTTCATATCAGCTTGTTCTATTTATAATTGACCCGCCTTAAAAGGAGATACGTTATCTGACTATCAACTGTGTACTGTATATCAACCAAATGGCTCTGTACTATTACCCCTGATGAAGTTATGTTTGATGACGTTGGGTTTTATCTTCACATTGATTTACATTTGGCTGTCCATTTAAAAAAATCCTGATGGATCACAGTCTGCCTTCAAGGACATTTTCTTAGTAATAATAAAAAAAATAAAAAAAAAGGATTGTTATTCTATTTTATTTTATCTTGATATGAATGTTTAAATTGACCTGTAATTCACGCCCTCAGGGATTCCTTCTTTGTTTTCCATTCGCTATACCTGGTCTCTCTCTAAAGAGCTGCTCTGAGTGGGCCTTATTTTGGTTCATTCTTTCTGACAAAATCCTTCTTAGATGGACAAAACCATGTGCACTGCAGGGGGGCAGATGTAACATGTGCAGAGAGAATTAGATTTTGGTGAGTAATTTTGTTTCTGTGCAGGGAAAATACTGACTGCTTTATTTTTACACTGCAATATAAATCTCACTTTGAAGTAAAACCCCACCCAAATCTAATTCTCTCTGCACAAGTAACATCTACCCCACCTGCAGTGCACATGGTTTTGCCCATCTAAGAAGGATTTTGTCAGAAAGAATGAACCAAAATAAGGCCCAGTGTTATTTAGTGCGGTTTGGGGTCATCTCATATATATATATATGGCGGCACTCGAAAAATAAATAAATACCCGGCACTCAGGCAGATAAAGCTCCTGTCTGAACTTTTTCACAGTCTGTGACATGGCAGGTAGGAGCTGATTGGCTGGCTGTTTATCACTTTCCATTTTATCACTTTTGAAGCTTAGAGAATCTGGCCCCAAAACCCTTTTATTCGCTTGTTTGCCCTTCTTTGGACTTGCTCCAGTTCTATGATGTCCTTATGGTAGTGGGGAACCCAGAATTGTACTCCAAATTCTACCAATTTCTGCTAATCTAGTACAAGTTTCAAACAGTCTTTTAGTGTGCTTCCATTCCAGCTAAAACCCCAGGAGGCACTATATTGCTACTTGGAATCTCTAGCAATATACACTCTTGCATCTATCTGTCCCGTTGGACCTCTGGCATCTCACTACTCCAAGGCAGCGACCATTTTTGGTGGGTCATTTTATGCAGATTCCATATAGATGGCTAGATCTATTGAAATCTGCAGAGAACATGCTCCCCCAAGCCACCGCATGGGTTGCAGTGCCATTGATAGACCACTGTGGCTGATTACATCTCAGCACCTGTGCTGTATACAGAAATCCAGCTTCCATTCCAGATCCTGCCTGCAGCATGCAAGTGTAATAGATTGTATCCTGTTCTTCACTGTTTTCTCACACATTTTTTTAAATCACTCCATACCTTCAATTGTCCTAGATTATGACAATGTTCAACCACAGTCAGGCAGTCAACCAGTGCTTCTACCTACAGTAGGTTTAATCTGCCATGCCTCAGTACATCTATGAGTGAGTTAATGAGTAAAAGCATCATCCATGCACCTAGTTTCATCCATACCGGTTCTCACCAACAATTACAAAATCTAATAGGTGTGGCAGGTGCTGAGAAACTTGGATTGTGCCAATCACCTTTTTATAGCACGTTCCACTGTGTGCTGCATACAGATTTAGAGGTTTTGGCGTCCGACTGTGACTAATGGAGCCCACACACGCACCGATCCCGGCGTGCGTTGTGGGCTTAACTAGCACACATAGCATCGCATCGTATGCCTTGTGCATGCGATGCTATGCTAGAAAAAGCTAGCGCGCACCCCATCGTACAGCATCGCACCGCCGGCAACGGTGCGTGTGTGGGCTCCTTTAGATGTACTAATAAAAATGCACAACAGGTGCTGTTGGCTTGGCTCATTTGCTCATTCACAACAGGTGTCTCACACTGCATTGCACATTGACGCTAGGTGTATGAGGACACATTAGTACAGTGCATTCATTCAAAACAGTGACAGATTATCTGAATTAAGACATTGAACAAAGGAGACAGGTACTCTGAGTAAAAGGTACAAAATACACTATCACTGTGATTTTCTCTACTGCACTGTGTATAGGTATGGCCTCTGAGGAGCTCACTGATCAGTTGTTAGCATACACTTATGCTAGGTGTAAAGTGTTCCATACATCACTCTTTTTGCCAAATTGCATGTCAACACCTATTTGGTTTATGGCACAGCGTAAATAAACAGAAAGCATTCACTTTTGTGAAATCAATGGGTTACTTTTTGTAACTCATGTCTTTCTGATAATACTTATATATGAGGATCTTACAAAATAGCATCTTATTTTAATTGGACTGAGCTATTTGTGTTTTATTTATGCAATTTACCAAACCACAGCCTCTGTTCTTTCTCTCAATACCTTTCAGACTGTGATTTTCAGTCACACATCGTTCTGGATGAACAACAAATGATGTGGATGGTGTTAATGTATTCTCCTATGGTAGAGAAAGTCTGTTCATATCTATTAAACATGCAGCAGAGTTTCACAGGAGCCTCTAGTGAATGGAAGGGCAACAAACAATCATTTTCTGTATTGTTATTTGGTTTGTGCGACTTATCCCAGTCCAGAGGCATAATAATAATAAAGCCATCTGTCTGAATTAAGTTTGTAATGTTTTGATTTTCCTTTCATAATGTTGAAATCAATTGTGACATTATCTTTTCTTACCACAGGTTATTTTATCTGATTTATTTTGCGATAACAATACTGCCTAAAATTTGACATGAAATTGCTTTATACAAAGTAGATTCTGAACTGAATGCTGCAAATATTTTACGTTTCAATTATATCTTGAGACATTTTGTAGCGAAGCATATCATCGCTTTCCTAATCTTACTAAGCGATTGTATATTCCACAGTTATAACCGAATGGTGTATGGATAATAATAGTTAGGACTCAATTATTTGAGTCTGATGAACGTCCTTTTATGCTAATAATCCAAAAAACAATGTAAGTCCCTGGTATTTCACACATTCACTTTCTGATAAGTTTTTACTTTGCATCATTTTCAATGTTGCCAGCAGGAATCAGCAGCATTAATATTAGACCTTCAGCCCCCACAACAACGTACACAGTGTATACGTACACTGTCAGGTACCCTATTATTATACTGTCTTCCTTCATCTTTTCTGGGCTTATAATATTTTGTATTGACTGAATAGACAGCAACCTAGCCATCTGAGAGATTTTTTTCTACGTGCGTCACTAGGGGGTGCGGTCTACACCCGAGTGTCGCCCTTTGGTGGGGTGACACCAAACAAAGCTACACTCACCCGGCCCGCACCCCCCCCCCTCCCCACATCCATAGTCCGCACCCCCCTCCACGGCCGCGGTCCACACGGCCCCTCCATGGCAATTAGCAGCATACATACAAGTTTCCATGGTGTGGTCAACCCACTTATATCTAATTAAACACCTCTTTTCCCTTTAGTTCTCATTGTTTTCAAAGGGAGCCAGTGACCTTTTTTCTCCAATGTTGAAGGTGATCATATTTAATACACAGATTAATATTACAGAAAGGATAAGGATATATTTCAAGCGCTGTCTGTACGTATTCTTTCTTCTTCTCCCGTTCTCACAGATTGTTGATATGTGAAAATAAAGAGAAGAATAAATGTGTAGAACTGTGATTTTCGTTTTAGAACATACAAAGGAGACAGGAGTGAAACGTACCACACTCACAAAAAGAGTGTGTGTTTGAAGCTCATAGGGGTATCTTTTATGGTGATTATATGACCTTCACCAGAATCCACCAGGGTGTCCAATTAATTTCAATTAGGCGTACATTTTCACTCACTCGATCAGAACGTTGAAATACATATAACGGTTTCTTTTTTTTTTTTTAAACAAGCGTACCGATAACTCACAATTCGCAGGAATTTTCAAAGCACATCTGGGTTTCTTTAACTTGAAAAATACTTTTATTGCCACAAAAAACAATTAAAATACACTAGGACCACAGGTACACTGGAGAATAAATCCAAGGGTGGGTGAATGATGTTGATGGGACTCACACTAAGGCTGGTTTCACACACTCCGGCTCCTGCTGGACGGTGAAATCCTGCACGGCCAGGGAGCCATGCCGCACACATTAGTTGTGAATGGACACTATTGTGTCCATTCACACGGGACGGCCCGGCCGCACGGCTGCAGCCGGATCCCGCCACTGGAAGGGACGGCTGCTGGGCTGTGGCCATCCCCTCCATGATAAACTATTGTGTGCTGCACGGCTACCTGGCCGTACGGGTTTTCGCCGTGTGTGAAACCAGCCTAATGATACATCAAAAACTTTCCGGATAAGTTTAAAGATGTTGGTGAGTGAACACCCAGTATTCGTTTCAATGTCCAGCAATAAACAAGATGGTCCAAAGTAAAAAGGGGAAAAGGTTGTGCAAATCCAGAAAGCCAGCCAACGTGTTTCGATTAAAAAATTTTTTCAAGGCCTGTCTCTGAAGTGCACTGCATCCATATTTATACCTAAAAACCAGGAAGTGGGTGCTCCAGGAAGAGGAGGAGTCACAGTGGGGTTATTCCATAAAAGTATATCTAAACACATTATAAGGGCAGATAATACAACTTTAAATATTGCTTATTTCCAAAGAAAAAAAAGAAACCGTTATATGTATTTCTACACTATGGATCATAATGTAAATAAGAAACAAGCACTAGAGGAGGTAGCTATCAGATATTCCTCACTGAGGGGGCATGACTTGATGCAGTGTGGGGTGACCTATGCCAGAAGTTTCCCAGCACATAACCAGGAGCAGCCAACATGATGGAGAAGCTGATGATCAAAATGGTTAAAATGCTGGGGAATGAGCATGTGAGTGGCTGCTAAGGTTTGGACAAAGAGCACACAGGGCTTGTTTACTCCCCCTCCTGGGAGCAGTTTACCCACTATTATAGGGAGGAACCAGATAGTACCAGAAACATGTGTTAAACATGTATTAATGTGTTATTTTATGGTGGACACTACCCTGGGCAGTGATCTATTGGCAGAAGAAGTGATTATAGATTATGTGGCTAGAGTTAGTATAGTCTTCACCCGTTGTTTTAGACTTTGTTTGTTAAATTACACAGCAATGATGCTGCTAGCTTTGTGGCATTGACTGGTTTCAGTTTGTTAGCAGAGGATATTAGTTGCCCCTGTGGCTGGCATGCTTACAAACAGAGATTTGCTCTCTACGGCAGTGTGAGAGATCAGGGTTTGGACCTTGTGTTAGAACCTAGAAAACAAATTGGTTACTGCAGTATAGGGGGGTTTCCAAAACTTTCATGGTTTCTGCCCGACCTTTGTAGCCAGTTTTTTTTTTTTTTTTTTTACCTAAAACTACCTACCTTATACTACATAACATTTCATATTATTACTGTAGTTGGAAGAGAAAAAAAATATTGTAATGTTTATCTTGTTAAAACAAGTCCTATAGTGTCATCACGTCTATACTGACACAGCCTAATACATTTTAACCTTTGGTGACATGGTAATAAACCATTTTTTAATTCAGTCATTTTTATAGATTTTTTTATTATTAATAATAATAATAATAATAATAATAATAAATTAGAATAATAGATGCAACAAAGGAAGTAAACAATGCAGACATACTAAAACAACTGCAAAATAAAAAATAATTATCATAGGACAGTACATGGATAAAGAATACACAAGGCAAAGGGGGTAATACGTGGCCGTGCAAATCCCCATATTAGCTTGTGGATGTGTACGCTTACCACCATTGAATGATTTTTCCTCAATTCGTAATAAAAAGTAGCCAGGACTTTTATTTTATTTGTCCTCCGAATTCGGGGCGGGCCCTAACGTCATGTGATGCCAGCCACCCGCCCCAAACAGGCTTCGACACTCCTTTGTCTGCAGGGGTTAGCCCAAGGATTGGTTGTAAAGATATGTTCATGCTTAGGTCCATGCACACTGGGTGCACATTTGATTTAGACTGTATAGTGCAGATCTGTACTATATAGCCTTGCTTGCATAGTCTATTTTTCTATTTGATTTCAAGGCCGCGGGGCCACACATGGGGATCAAATTAAAATGGAATAAAAAATTTCCAAAATCAAACGGTGTGTACACCCTATGACAGAGGTCAGGGAACTTTTTTACATTTCACCACAAAATATATTTAGATATGCCAAAGTTACCCCTTGATTGAAAGGAATAGCCATAGATAATGTGACGTCCAGGCAAGTAGTAGTATAAGTATTTTAAGATGATATAGTGACAGTCTTTAAAAAAAAAAAAAATTCCGGAGATGGGTATACCCTGACAGGGACCTATAACCAGGCAAATAAACTTGGCACCGCAGCAGGAGTACAGACTGGGCGCTGCCAAGATGGCTCAGCAACTAGTCGACTCTTCGGAAGAAGAGGGCAGACTTGGAGGCGGTGCCCGGGGCATCACGCAGGGAAGCGTGTTATACAAATGGGCATGACGCCCTGCTCTGCGTCAGGTCCTTGTACACTACAGTACTGCAAAACACACAGCAGGGTATGCATATATAATCTATATACTGTATGTATAGATAATATATGCAATGAATGTAAATTCCTAGGGGTAACGGATGATCGCACTGCCGAGACACAGCCAGGCATGCATATAGATTCATATGCATGGCCGGCTGTGTCTCGCAGCGCGAATGTCCGTTACTCCCAGGAATTTCATTTTTATTTAGGGTAATTTACCCATGTTTCCTGACCACTGCCCTTTAAGGATTCCAGGTATGCATAATTTACTGATTTGTTCCAAATTGATCAATAAAAAAAACTTATCCCTGAGGGCTGTGAAGAAAATGCTGGTACTCCAGGGTGCCGTGAACCAAGAAAGTTTGGGATGAATACCCTGAATATATTTAGTCTAATATTATTCAGCCTTTTACATTGTGCACTGGCAGAAACTTTTGTGTAGATGTATATTTTTCTGTGAATACTATTTATTGAATTTGTTCAGTGAGTGATATAGAGCTGACCAAAGAATTGTACTGTAAACAGAATTTTATCAGGTCACTAAAAACTGTGTTCTATGCATTTGTCTGCTTGGTTTCATTCTGTCAGGGGCCAATTGATTACACTCCACAATTCAGCTGAGAGAAAATGAAGGGAAGAGAAAATGACACAACCCTATACACGGCAGGTTATGTTTATTTTGACAGATTTATTAAACTTGCATTTGAGAGAAGCTTGGATGTGGAAGCATTTCAGATTTAAGTGCAAAATCAAATGCAGCGAATTTCTAACAGTTGTATCAATGTCCTGTCGCTTATAGTTTAATTTATAAATCACAGTGTGCTACACACAAGTTGAGGCAAGCCAGTCGTCAGTGAGATGAATAGAAGATATAATTCAGCATGTAATATATGTAATCAGGCAATCAACGAGGGCTAAACCAGCACTCCTACTTTAGGTCAGTGAGTGCAAATACATGCAATGGATGTATCATGTTAGATTTAAAACGACAATTTTGTTCTCTTTTGTTTCTCTCAGTATTAACTATTTTTATTCTGAGAAGTCAGTATAAAAAATTTAAGCTACTTAATAACACAAGAAAGCGGTCATAAATGTTTAACGCCCACTATAGGACTGGGCATGATACATTGACAGTCATCATGTTGACGTGAGAATGTTGACATAGTCATAGGGAGTATATGCAATGGTGCCGGCAAATCTCTGGTGGCGAGCAGTGCCGATAGCTCGCAGTCAGAGTTTTCAAAAACGTCCCCTTAACTCACTGTTTCCACCTCGCTGATTCTCTTCAGCCAGGTGGAAAGGAGAGTGCTGCCATCAAAACAACAGGGCTCACTGCATTTGCATTACTTTCCAGGGAGTCTTTGCCATCCTCTGATGGCGAGGATTTCCCCGGAACATTGAATACAACGAGCGGCCGGCAAGGGGGTTAGACGACAAGGATGGCTTGTTTTCGGCTATCCTTACCAGCATATTTTTGGATTGTGGGAGGAAACTGGAGTACCCGGAGGAAACCCACGCAAGCACAGGGAGAATATACAAACTCTGCACAGTTATGGCCATGGTGAGACTCTAACCCGTGACCTCAGTGCTAAAATGTCGACATATTAGAATGTCAGCATATCATCCTAGTTGCCTACCAGTGACTTGTTCATGGCAGCTCTGATGGAGTTCCTGTCGGTCATGAGTTATTTTCAGGTTAGACCTCTGATACTCCAATATTCTGATAAGCATATCCTTCCCCCAGAGCTAATCTCTAACCCTCCAGCCTGCTGACTATTACCAATGCTGGCATTTCACATTGCCTGTCAACATTTTAACAATGTCAAAGCATAACTCTTGACATTGTGGTGTCAACATTATGGTTGTCGACATTCGTATTGTCTACATCCCATTTTTCAAGTGGCTCCCTCTCGCATTGCCTCACAATTTTCCTCCAACTTTTCCAGGTTTCTTGAAGTCAAATTTCTTTCTTTCACCACTCGTTCAATGGCCTTTAAAGAGGTTATACAGGTTATACAGAGCTGTACAGATGTGCTAATAAGTTATCATAACACCTTGATTTGAAGAATAAATAGTTGTTTTCACCAGAGTCTTGATTGCTTCCTAGCACTTTACCTATGCTCACATTAAGCATAACACAGAAAGGTTCAGTGAGTTTTTCCTAAAATTGAATTGACAATGTATTACCGCCAGATATTTGGGGATCTTCGCCGCCAGATATGTGGGGATCTCATCCGTATCACAGCCACAGATTTTGTGCATGTATTCCATGGCACTGTAGGCTTGTCACATCTATCTGCTTGAGGACACTGAGTAATGGCCATATGTGGTTTTATTTATTATTTATATAGCGCAAAAAGTGGGTACATCCTGAAGTAAGCCTTGTGGTTGTGAATGGGCGGGAATGATTAATGTGGAAATTTTTTGAGATAAGGGAAGAGGAGTACATTGAAGTAGTTTGATAAATGGCCTTATGTATTAGTAAAAGTATTTATATTGAATACAATAGAGCAGTGGTTTCCAAAATGTTTTTAATCAGTGCACACCTTAGTATTAGTATTTTTTCATGGCACCTCTAGGCCAAAAGTTTCTCATTGAGAAATTCAGGAAAAAATATTAAATTAAATCAATTGTTTTTACCGGTCATCCTTTGTGTCCGATATGTGGCTTGGGATATGATTTGCTTCTGTTTGTCCACATATTTAAGGATTGGAAGTTACAAATAGTGATTTGGCTATTAAA
The DNA here is from genome assembly GCF_055691185.1 of Crinia signifera. Classification (NCBI taxonomy): domain Eukaryota; kingdom Metazoa; phylum Chordata; class Amphibia; order Anura; family Myobatrachidae; genus Crinia; species Crinia signifera. Next base: position 217,089,846 of record NC_139221.1, on the reverse strand, counting down.
TTGACCATAGATAATTTGAATAGGTCCTTGACCAACAACCCAATTTATTTATTATTTATTTATTAACAGTTTCTTATATAGCGCACACATATTCCGCAGCTCTTTACAGAGATTATTTGAACATTCACATCAGTCCCTGACCAAGTGGAGCTTACAGTCTATATTCCCTACCACATGTACACGCACACACAGACATTCTAGGGTTAATTTTTTGTTATGAGCCAAGTGACCTAACAGTATATTTTTGGATTGTGGGAGGAAACCGGAGTACCCGGAGGAAACCCACGCAATGACAGGGAGAATATATAAACTCCTCACAGTTATGGCCACGTGGGAATCAAACCCATGACTTCAGCGCTGTGAGGCAGTAATGCTAACCATTACACCAGATCGAGAGAGTGCCTCTAGGAGTATGAGATTTATGCCACAGTTGACATTTATACCTACTTGTTGATATGATTGCTAGCTGGAGCCATTTCATTAGGGCTGTTTCTAGAGTGTGATACAGCTGTCTCTGGATAATTGAATGCTGAACTTTGGAGGCATGAGCCGCAGAGATCAGATTATCACTCACAATATTACAATCACCCATGATGATGGTGGAAATGTCAGAGTATAGGAAGTGAGGGGGTCACCAGAAAAAAATTCCATAAATTGTTTAGTTTGACCAGGTGGGCATAGAATGCTGCACTACACAGAAAGAAACCAGTGCAAATTCTGCTTGGATGAACTTCAGATTATTTTAATGTGAGTGATGGAACCTTTGGTAGAATTCTTTATGTGAAAAATTGGCAAAGTAATATTTCAACCTCACTTCCTTTATTGTTGCCAGGCCTGGAGGTGTGTGAGAAATGGAGACCACCGTGTTACAGTGCTGCAGGGGAAGCCATGTCTGATTTGTGTGAGCAATGTTCCTATTATAACCAGCAGGCTGAAGTTGTTAGATATGAAGGTAGCATGGATGAATATTAATTTGTGGCAAACAGCATTCATAAGACACATTCTTAGTGATTTGGAGAGTGATGGGAGATGTGATGTTGATGAGGCTTGCTGTATTTATAAAATGCTGGGAATCAGGTGAATGTGAATGGGAAAAGTGGTTGGGGCCCAGATTTAAGCCCTGGACACAAGCATAGATTTGCTTTTGCTTCGATGTTAGATTTGATTTGGCATTAGATCTTGCATTAGATCTTTCCATTTGATTTGGCATTAGATCTGTACTTTTGCATTAGATATCGAATTCGATATACATTCATGGTACATTGTACAGATTAGATTTACTAGATCGAATTCGATATTTCATTGGCTGCACAGTAGATTTTTCTGTTTGATTTTGTGAAAACGGGAACGCGCATCGAGTCGAATGTAGATCGAAAGTGACACAAAAAACATTCGTTGAGGATTCCATTCGACTTTGCTTCTATAAGCAAAATCAAATCGAAAATCAGGAAAAATCGATGCATGTGTACAGGGCTATAGTGAAATAAAAGGAGAGAGAGATAATGTAAATATAGTTTTGGGGGTTTGTAAATTTATTTTAATTTTTTTGTGGTGCGAAGATGTGGATGTTCTTGTCAATGCAAGAATGGAGAATGTAATTGCTTTGAGGAAAATACCATGGAGTGCAATGAATAATGATGTTTGTGGTATATGGTCTGTTTGAAAAAAACAAAAAAAAATTATACTTAGAGCGTACTGAAGTTGCAGTTATTAAAGGTACTGTACATGATTTTGCTAAAGCATTTGATACTGTCCCACACAAGAGATTGATTAATAAAATGGAGAACCTAGGATTGGGTGAAAATATCTGCAGATGGGTAGGGAATTGGCTATGTAACAAAGAGTGGTTGTGAATGGTGCCGTATCAGATATGATACCGGTACTAAGTGGAGTGCCCCAGGGTTCGGTTTTGGGGCCCATTCTGTTTAACATTTTTATTAACGAAATTGGGATAGGGTTACTCAGCAATGTATCCATCTTTGCGGACGATACAAAACTTAACAAAGTCATCAAATCATCAGAAGATGTCACCATGCTTCAAAATGATCTTGCAATTCTAGATGAGTGGGCAAAAAAATGGAAGATGAGGTTCAATGTAGATAAATGTAAGGTTATGCACCTTGGGAGACACAACCAGTGTGCAAGTTACAACCTTAGCGGAGAGGAACTGGGTAATTCCATACTTGAAAAGGATCTAGGAGTCCAAAAAGACAGAAAACTGGGATGTAGTGCCCATTGTAATGTAGCTACAAAAAAGGCCAACAAAATTCTGGCATGTATTAAGAGGGGAATGGAAACTAGGGACTCAAGGGTAATTATGCCACTATATAAAGTACAGTACAGTTCTGGGCCCCACACTATAAAAAGGACATCATAGAATTAGAAAAAGTCCAAAGGCGAGCAACAAAGCTTATTAGGGGAATGGAGAATTTAAGCTACGGGGAGAGATTAAGCAATTTGGGACTATTTACATTAGAAAAGAGACGTTTAAGGGGGGACATGCTCAACATGTACAAGTATATCAAGGGCCAATACAGTATAAGGAACTGTCACACATCCTCTTTTCTACTAGAAAGGAATCTAGGACACGAGGGCATGAGTATAGATTATAAGAAAAAAAATTTCATTCAGCTAGTAGAAAGAATTTCTTTACTGTCAGAACAGTCAAACTCTGGAACTCTCTTCCCGTTGAGGTGGTAACGGCTGGCTCATTAAATGCGTTCAAGGCAAAGTTGGACAAACATTTACTGGAGAAAAACATCCATGGGTACAAATAAGAAATATAATTTGTCTGTAAAATACCAGAACCTACCAAATCAGCAATGGATATCTATACCAGGCTGAACTACAGATGGAGCGGGATTCATCTTTGCAGGGGATGGCGATGGTGTCGCCATCGCCATTCCCTGCTCCTGCGCCATCTGTGTGTCGGAAGGGGACGCGCGCGCACGAGGTGCGCGCGCGTCCCCTTCCGCCGGTGCTGCCCTCGGTCGCCCGGTGCCCACACCGCACCCCTTCACAGCCTCCTCGGGTCCCCCCAGCCCCCCTCGAGCGGGAGGCGGACAGTATTGCGTCCGCCTCGCCGCCCGGATACTGAGACGCGCGTGCGTCTCAGTCAGATGGAGCGCCGTGTTGCTAGCGGATCACCAGCAGCATGCTGCTGGCGATTCGCCAGCAAGCATAAGGCCCGCTCCATCTGTAGATGTACGCAAGTCTTTTTTCAGCCTTACCTACTATGTAACTACATACATACAGATAGTGGTAGATGCTCAATTAGTTCAGTAACATTTCCCAGGTTACTATGTAACTATGATTAAAAACCTGTTTACTGATGTTATTCAGCTGTTAATTTATTTAAACTTCATGTTATTGCCAAGCACAGGTAACAGTTGCATGATATCTTGAATCTTTTAGTTACCATGTTTTTTATATATAGTCTCTTGATTAGGTAGAATTATTTGCATATCGTACAATGCAGCATAAAATTCAACTACAATGTACCAGGTGGAAATAGCTGCCCTTCTTTGTTTAGAAGCATGGGCTTAACTATAATGGGGGGGAGGGGTGTGATTGCTATGGGGCCCAGAGGCTTTGGGGGGCCTTTACCCAGGTTATAAAGTTGCATACCAATTTCACAGAGTATCATGCTTTGCACAGCAATGTGGCATCATTTGAACTGGAGAGATGGCAGGGGAGATAGGGTGACTGACTGTGCTGAGGAGAGAGGAAAACCGACAGGGAGATAGCGAAATGTGGGGAGATAGCAGAGGAGAGAGGGTGACAGGTGGGGGAGAAGGTGAAGGGGAGAGAAAATAAAGAGGAGAGATATCAGGGAGAATGAGATGGGGTGGGGGAGAGAGAAAGATGGACTGAGAGAGGGCAAAAAAATAGGAAGGCTATCCGGGGAGAGAGGGTGACTAGGGAGATAGCATGGAATAGAGAAAAAGGTGAGAATAAACGGCCATTGCTGTTTTCTTTGTCCCTGGCTTGAAATGAGACAGATTTTACAATACTTTATTTCTCCTGCTCTGGAACTACCCTGTCAATATAATAACATTTCATCAAGTTTAATCATCATGGATTCTGACGGAAGTGACATCAACAAGTAAGGTTTCTGAACTACACAGGTTTTTCATTTTGTTGGGAACTGTCTGAAATTTCATTTGTTCTTATACGTGCATAAGTGCAAAGCAAGAATGTATTTTAACGCAAAGAATAAACAAGTATATAAGAAAAGGTATATTTTTCCTTTTGCTTCTTTGTGACAAGTCTCCAAAAAATGTCCCTTTTCATTTATTTTGTAACTGTAATATGCTAGTATCAAGTGTTACACGTGTGTGTGTGTGTGTGTGTGGGGGGGGGTGGTTGGGGGAACACACACAATGCAGCTCCACATAGATTGAATCCACAGTGGAGAGAGAGTTTTGGGGCAACACAGCGTCCTGGATATTGCTGGCCGCACCCCAAAAGTCATGTGACCAGTGTTGCTGTGAGGCCCGCCCCATATTAGGATGTGAACACAGATGCTGGGAGATATGTTACAGTGGGAAATCCAGAACAAAATGACAGGAGGGGCACTGTGGAAGGGAAGAGTGAATGTTGAATCATAACAGTGGGTGCTGTGGCTTCAAAGGCAAAGCCATATTTGCATGATGAGGAGAGTGATGCCTTTTTGGGGCAGAGGATAACAGGAGAGGGTGATGGGGAAATGCAGTGAGTGACGGAGAGGGAATGGGAGAAGGAGAAGTGGTGTTGACGCAGATATGTAGATGACGCCAGGTAACGGGTCACACCAGGGAATGGGTGATGGAGAGGAACAGTGGCGCATGTAGGGGGGTTTCTGAGTTCCCAGAACCACCCCCCCCCCCCTGACGGGCCAGAATCGGAGCTGCGTGTGCGCGGCTCCTCACCAGCAGCAAATGCTGGAGGGGAGCTCCGGACACCCGGCAGAGGCAGAAGCTGGGAGAGGCTTGCTTTCAGTTGCGGTCTGTAGCTGAGTAAAAGGCCTGTGCGGCTCAGCAGCTGTAAAATACAGAGGCTGGCCACAGCACTGACATGAACAGCAGGGGGAGCAGAACAACTCCTATCTGGCTTATCACAGAGAGAAGCAGCAGAACGTGGAGAAACTGCTCCCCATGCAAGCACTGGCTGTAACTCCTGTGCAGCAGCGAAGTAAGGGGGCAGGTTGTCAGCTGTATGCAGTAATAAACTATTATACACTCATTTTTAGTGTGGTGAGCGGAGAAGGGGGGGGGGGGGCGTATTCTCACGCTGCTATTGAGGGGAGGAGGAGGGGTGATAATGGTGCCTACCCTGTTGGTAGGGGGAGGGAGGTAATGGTGCCTCTGCTGTTTGTTGGGGGGAGGAGTAGTGACGGGACCAGTGCTGTCTATGTGTGTGGGGGAGGAGTGGTTGATAGTAGTGCTGTCCGGGGGGGGGGGGTTAATGGTGCCTGTGCTGTTTATAGGGGGGGGGGGGGTGATGGTGCATGTGCTGTTTATTGAGAGGAGGGGGGTGATGGTGCATGTGCTGTTTATTGAGAGGAGGGGGGTGATGGTGCCTGTGCTTCTTTTTTTGGGTTGAAGAATAGTGGTGCTGTCTGGAATGGGGGAGGGGGGTGAAAGTGCCTGTGGGGGAGCGTGAGTGAGAAGGGAGTGCATGTGTGGGAAGGGAGGGGTGTTATGGTGCCTGTTCTGTGTGTGGACGGCGGGGGGGGGGGGGGGGGGGGGCTGGTTGATGGTGTATGTTGGAGGTTTTCTGGTTTGTAACCAATTGTTTGTTAACCCCCCTCATAAAATCCTGTGTTTGCCACTGATTTTAATTGGGGGGAGGGGGGTGATGGTGCCTGTGCTGTTTATTTAGGGAGAGGGGTAATGGTGCATGTGTGTTTATTGGGGCAGTGGGGGTGATGGTGCCTGGGGTAAGGGTAAGGGGGGGCAAAGTGCCTGCATTGCCTGTGCGTTAGGCGGTGTGAGAAGGGAGTGCATGTGTGGGGCTGGAGGGGTGTTATGGTGCCCGTTCTGTGTGTTTTTGTGTGTGTGTGTGTGTGTGTGGGGGGGTTGGGTTTTGATGGTGTATGTTGGAAGTTTTCAGGTTTGTAACCAATTTTTTGTAAAATCCTGTATTTGCCACTGAGCATGCACACTTAGGGCAGGCTGCTAGCAGTTACCAAAAATCACCAGAAAAATAGACCTGGTTCTGGTCGGTGAGTTTGATACAACCATGTAGAAATCATGTTCAAAAAAGTGTTTAGAAATAAAATAAAAATGGTGTGGGGTCGCCCCGAGCATATCAAGCCTTGGGCTCTTTGAGATGGTCTGGTTTCCATGGGCTGTGGGTGGTGGGTTGATGTTTTTGGTGTAAAAAAACTGCAAGCCCAAGAAGGTATCCCCCACATGCTTGGAGAACCACAAGTCCCAGCATGCGGGAAACTAATAGGCCCACTTTGACTTGTAGCTCAACTGTGAAAACAATGTAATAAAAAATAAAAAGTATCACTTTAATACACACGCTAACACACATACAGTAAACACGTACCCGATCAATATTCCCCCGTCAGAGCCTCCCGGTACGGGGACTCAACTTAGTTATCCATGGACACCCTACAACCAGTCAGGCCTGAACTGAGCCCTGATTGGCTGTAGGTGTCTCCATGGAACGATTAGTGCCATGTCCATGTCATGGAGGTCAGTGGGAATCCGTGATTTACGTCACAGGGACTCCCGTAAAAGAGCCAGGAGAGGAGCGGCTCCAGACAGTGTGTGTATTAAAGTAATACCTAGTAATAAGTAATAGACAGTATCTGTCTTTTTGTTTCACAGCACAATACAAGTCTAAG